>NW_027601994.1:0-56000 GCF_053455715.1 Rhinoraja longicauda | reverse complement strand
TAATCCAATTTGTGTGAATCCTGACAAAACTTAGCAAGTTTGTGTTTCACCATTTGACCCCATGTGAAGGAGGTTGGAGCGGAGAAACCTCTGAAAGAGCTTGATCACCATGTGCAGGACATGCACTTTTACATGGAACTTCTGTCCTTCCTTAGTTCTGTCCAGCTTGTTACAGATCGCTTTTACTTTGCCTTTGATTTTGTGTTTGTTCTGATCTATTCCTCGAAGGATTACTTCCCTCCATCTCCAGCATGCTGATTCTACTGCCTAGCACACACCTAGTCCCTGTGTTGTAACTCTGTCAGGTTTCAGCTGTGCCTGGGGCAGTCCCCAGCACGGTCTCCTACTCATCTCATTGAGACTAGGTTGGTCGCTGCCTTAGTGATAATGTGAAAGTGTAGCATTTCCCATCCTACAGGGTTGTTGTTTGCGATGCCCAATTATTCTCAGCTAATGTGGACAGTATCGATCATGATGGGGATCGTGCATTCACATTTTTAATAGCATATATAATACAACAAAAGGACGAGATATTTGGAGGACCTTGTTTCCCCATTCATTTACATCATCGCTGAACAATATCTTAACTCCGTCCAGTCTTGATTCAGTTATCCTTAACATATTTACTTAACGAAAGTGTTCATTTTTTGCTGTTGAAATATTTTATCGCAGCCTCAGCAGTCCTTCTGAGGTGGGTGTTTTGGGGTTAAGAAAGATTAGAAAGATTAAGTTGGAGGTAAAAAATTGCAGCACTTCAGGGTTTAAATGCCAGCCTAAGACGTGCTACTTGTTTTGTAAATTTCTACTTGTTACTTTATTGGATTTAAGATGGCAACTTAAATTGGACCTCCTGAATGAGGGATTAGCACAATGAGACTTATCCTTCTCTAAGCTGATATGTGTTTGCCACCAAGTAAAGTGGCAAATGTTGCAAATTGCAAATGTACATTTGCAAAAGAGGTGGCACAGCTGTTAGACCCGTGTTCGATCCTGACCTCGGGTCCTATCTGCAGGAGCTTTCATGTTTTCCCTGTGACCGTAGAAGTTTCCTCCGGGTGCTCCCACATTCCAAAGATGGGCGGCTTTGTGGGTTAATTGGCCGTAGCAAATTGTCGATAATATGTAGGGGGTGGATGCGAAAGTGGGAAACCAGAACTAGTGTGAACCGGTTCTTGACGGTTGGCATGGTATCAGTGAGACAAAGAGCCTGTTTCTATGCTCGTACCTTTCATTCAATTCAATCAATCAATTAATAAGCTGATCACAGCAGTTTCTGGATCATAGTCTATTTCCATAGTCAGGCTCACCTACAGAACACAGCCCAGTTCAGCCCTTCCACAATGATATTGCAGCCTTGGTGCCAAGCAAGCACTCAATTCCATAAATAATTTTAACAAGATACCGGAAAGTATATTTTCTGGCAGGTTGCGAGTAATCACACTGCACTCTTGGAGACTGTACGCTAACCATTTCCATGTTGCCTGAGGCATAATGCTCCTTTCGTTCACCCGCTACATGGAGAAGCCATGCAGAGAAAATTTCTATTGTGTTGGCATTGTGCAAGTCACTTAAAGTTGCATCATATGGCTGTTATAAAACAAAATGTTTGCAAGAAAACCTCAGGAAAACAAATAACAAGTTCTCGCTCTTTAAAGCTCCCTGATGACTTGGTTGGTAAGGAGACTTTGATATAAACTGGAAGGCTGCTTTTTGAATCCTGCTCTGAGCTGAGTTAGCTGATTTCAGCTGAGGCAACATAAAAGCAGAAAATGCTCTGAAGGTTCGGCAGTGTCAGTGGAGAGCAAAGCAGTTGTATCGGGCCACTAACCTTTCATCAGAAACATTTATCCCAGTTTCTTATTCGCAGTGGTTGCCTGAGTATGTTCAGCAATTTCTATCATGTTTCCAAAATCATTGTTTTCTTTGAGGTTTTTTTATTCACTTATAGTGTATTTGAGTATCCTGATATATATCCTGATATCTTGACACTACAGTGTATTTGAGTAAATGCAGATTTATTTTAGCATGCTAAGCTCTGGAGTATGAAGACTCTTAATTACCCCACTGTACTTTAAAAGGACAATTCCAATCGGCTGTACTCTGCTGCCCTTGATACCAGGGTGTTGTTGGGAGCCTGATGTGAATCCTGCAATGATGACTCTACCCTGGCTCAGTGTGGAAGGCTGGTATTGAGTGGTGGGCAAGGTGTACGTCTCAAGGCTTCAGGCACCTTGCCGACCGTTTCTGGAGTCTGTGTTGAAAGACCACTCAGTTCCTATGGTCTCCCCCGTCACCTTTTCTTGGAAGTACCAATAGACTCATGGCCTGCACCTTTTCAATCGTGGAAATGGTTTGAGGGGTGGCTCATTCTCTGTTGTATGCTAAACCTATTTTTATTGTAATGATGATCCAAAAGACATTCGGTGATGATCCCATGATTAAACATATCACATAGCATGGGATGATTGTAAAATTCATGGCTGGAGATGGTCATGGCTTGGCACTTGTGTGGCACAAGTACAAGTTATAATGTCATGCCTAAATGTTGTCCCAGTTTTACTCTAAGCAAGCCTCAGTCTGAAGAAGGGTCTTGACCCAAAAGGTCACCCATTCCTTCTTGCCAGTGATGATGCCTGTCCTGCTGAGTTACTCCAGCATTTTGTGTCTATCTTCACAACCATCTTGCCTTGCACTGGAAATTATTTCAGTCAACTCATGGGAATATCGAGCATTGTTCCAAATTTTTTCATGCTTTCATTCATAGTCCAAAAGAAAACAAAATGGATAAAACATATTGCATTGATCTCTAATACTGTTTTACATAATCTTTTGTTCTTTAGAAAAATTGATATTGTCATATATTTGAGATTTCTTTAGCTATCTTAAAATCGTGCTGTTTAAAAAAAAATCTTAAGTGTTTGATGATTGAGTGCACTAAAAATGACAGTGGTTTTGTAAAAATAGAACAAAGCACTCAGTTTCAATGCTTTTTGTCATCTTTTTGTAGTCATACTTTGTGGTTTAGACAATATAACATTTAACCTCACCTTGCCAAAGAAGCCAACCAATTTAGTTGAAAAGTTGTTTTTGGGAAGTGTTGTGGCCCTTGTTTTAGAAACAGCACTGTTGATGCATTTGCCCTCTAAAGCAAGCACATCGAGTCAGACCTTAGTGATATATTGTTTACTCTTTTGCTTGATCAAGCTAATGACATTTATGTGGCACACAAACATGTTGACCATTGATCGGGAGAAACTAAACAATTAGGCCTCTGATGATTTTGAGTTCAGTTGTTTGCCATTGCATTCCGAGGTACAGTAGAAGGCTGAGATGTAACTGTTATTGTGGGCAACCTTCTGAAGAAGGGTCCTGACCCGCAGCTTTGTCTGTCTATTCCTTTTACAGACGTTGTCTGACCCGCTGAGTTACTCCTGTACTTTGTGTTTTGCTCAAGATTCCAGCATCTGCAGTTCCTTGTGTCAACCTTCTGTCATTGGTGGGCCAATTGTAAAACATCAACCTACCAACATACAAAGCCTGTCAGCAAGTAATGTAGTGTACAGTGTGTAGAGAAATAGGTTCCAAGTTGACTTTCTTGATATTTGCATGGGAACTCTCAACGCATGGGCAATATGGCGAAGCAAGTGTGTATCTAGCAATGTATACACTACAGTAAACCCTTGTTTTAACGGGCCTCTTTATAACTGATCTACCGACGGCTGCCCATACCACCCCTGCTCGTGCCGCCGGCCCCTGCCACTCGCAGCCCCTCCCTGGCAAGCCCCTCCACTGCTGCCATCACTGGCCCACACAGCTTCCCCGGCCGTTTCCAAGCCACGCCTGCCACCACCACCGCCGATCCTTACCCGTACTCCAGCCACGGATGGGCTACGACCATTAACTCCACCGATCCCCGCTTCTTCCCCGGCCGCCAGCAGGCTGGGGCCGTCAACTCACCTCGATTCCATGCCCAATTCCAGACCAAGAGTCTGAAGAAAGGTCTCGAGCTGAAACATAGCCTATCCATGTTGTTCAGATGCTGCCTGACCTGCTGAGTTGCTCCAACACTTTGTGTCCTTTTGTGTATTAATCATCAACTGCAGTTATTTATTTCTACTACTTATACAATGATAATACTTTACTCAGTTATAGCAAACAATCGGCAATAAAAGACACCTATGGTCGCTTATTATAAGGGTTTATTGTACGATCTACGGTAAGGATTCTGTAGCAGTATAGCAAAATTAAGTGTAACCAATGTTAGAAAATTGAAATAAAATTGGAAAATGCTGCAAGTACTCAAGTTGGACAGCATCTCTGCAGAGAGGAACAACTAATGTTTCCTAATGTTTCAGTTTGCTGTTCTTTCATTGGAACTGTGAAGAAATAGTGTTAAAACTAGCTTTATGATGCCAAAAGGCAGAGGGTGGAAGGAAAGAACAAAAGGGAAATGCAAAAAAAAAAAAAGAGGAGAAATTGTAAGACAAAAGCAACAATAGTGCAGGTAAAAGGTGCTGGCGATACGAGGAGTAAGGGCGCAATAGCTCAGTCTGCAGAATACGTACCTGAAATCACCAACGAAAGGTGGAGGGAAAGCTGGAAATATGGGGTGGAAGATGTGGGATATAACATTATTTGTAATTTGTGAGCTGAATCTTGTGCTAGGAACGCTGCAACATGCTCAGTTGCAGTGTGAGATGTTGTTCCTCAAGCCTGCATTGACCTACATTGGGACATTGTTGGAGGCTGAGGAGAGAGAGGTCATCGTGGGAATAAGGCAGAGAATTAAAATGACGGGCAGCTTGAAGCTGGAAGTCATGCTTGTGAACTGAGCTGTGATGTTCTGCCTTTGGTGTCCCCAGTGTGGAGAAACTAAAGTAACGAGAACCTATTGCAGTAATAAGAAATTGAAATTCTGTCTAAATCACTGCTTCACATGTGAAGTGTGTCTGGATGGTGGGGAGTGATAGCTAGAAGTTACATCATCTACACTTTCAGAAGAGGCTGTCAAAGAATGGAGGAGTTGTTTTTTAGTAGAGGTAGAAACGTGACCCAAAGTTGCCAGAGGGAATGGTCCGCTTGCAAGGCAGAAGGGGTAGAAAAGGTCAAGGTGTTTCACCCTGGTGGCATTGGGAATTAGAGCGGATAATTGTTCAAGCTGGTTAAGCAGAAAAGCGAGGTCAAGGGTATCCTACCCTTGTTCTGCAAGGAGAAAGGGAGTGAGAACTGAAGTGCAAGAAATAATGTGGCCACAGTTGAAACCTAATAATTCTGTTGGAAGGTAATCCATGGCTGAGAAAAAAGAAATGCATTTTGTAGGCTCTGGTTTGTCCTGCAACAAAGATGACTTCATCACAACAAACATGGTGGGAATTAAAGATGCAGATGGGTGGCAGAGTGGGGGTGGGGTGGGGGGGGGGGGGGGGGGGGTGGAGAGAGGAGGGATAACAGAATCAGGTTCTGCAGGTAGACATGATGGGAGGGAATGCAGTGGACACTGATTGCCAGCCATTCCCATAAAATGGTGAAAATTGGCAGCTCAGGTGAAGAAATGGGAGCTGGGTTGGAGAGGCTAAATGCGGGAAGATTGTTCCCGATGTTGGGGAAGTCCAGAACCAGGGGTCACAGCTTAAGGATAAGGGGGAAGTCTTTTAGGACCGAGATGTGAAAACATTTCTTCACACAGAGAGTGGTGAGTCTGTGGAATTCTCTGCCACAGAAGGTAGTTGAGGCCAGTTCATTGGCTATATTTAAGAGGGAGTTAGATGTGGCCCTTGTGGCTAAAGGGATCAGGGGGTATGGAGAGAAGGCAGGTACAGGTTACTGAGCTGGATGATCAGCCATGATCATATTGAATGACGGTGCAGGCTCGAAGGGCCGAATGGCCTACTCCTGCACCTATTTTCTGTGTTTTCTATGTTTTCTATGAGATAACACCTAGGAGGTCATACATTTACTGGAGCAAGAGTTGTGAGGTAAATATTTATTATTTACATATATTTCATAATGTAAGCATGGCTCACATCAGCAGCATTTATTACTCATCCTTGATTCCCTTGGAGAAAGTGATGATGATATATTTCCGATTTAGGACCCTTGCCCATTGCACTAATGGTTTTGTTCTCTTCAATGTCTTGGCTTACTCTTTGTACACCTGTTTTTACATCCCTGGGAAAGAAACTGTTTAATATTGTCTTTGCTCTGGGCTATCTTCTTTATGGTTGAACTATTGATACTGTTGAAATATAATTCCAATTAAATGTTCCCTCTTATCAGGCAAAACTTCCAGAATTGAAGCCTCTTCCCCTGTCCACTGGTGAGATGGTCACAGAACACGAGGAGCTGGTTTGGACACCCGGTGTCAATGATTGCGAGCTTCTGATGTACTTGAGAGCGGCCAGGTAAGACGGCGCTGGAAGCCTGATCCCTCCCATTAACTGGTTCAGAGAATGCAAGTGCTTCAAATACATATGAGGAAAAAAATAATCAAACGTTTTCACGGTCAGGTTCCAATATGATCATGGGTTAAAGAAAACTATTCTGCTGTTTTTTAAGATGTTTTATCTCCACCTAAACCCATTCTGAAGTGCTCCCTATCCATATCGTATACTGTCTCATCAGTAACAAAGTGCATGGCCCGAGTGGTGTCCTCTGTCGATGCCTTTCTGCATCCATGTGCAACTAAAAACATGAGTCCATGCAGCACTGTGAAGACCTGGATTACCCTCTGCTTGTTCCAACTCACTGTCTTTGAAGCATGCAGGAAGTAGAATTTATTGTGATTATTATCTTTGGCACTCCAAAGAGCCTACTGGTAGTAATGTGCAGAGGGATAGAGGAAAGGGGCAAGGGGCGAGAATAAAGGCTGACCAAATTAACAAGGACATTGGGCACTGAAGGGATTGGCATTATTTTAGTGGCATTACGTAAGGAAAAGATAACAGTTCAGCATCCAGTTTGAAACTAAACAACACAAAGGAGAAGGGTTGCACTGATCTGTTTGACAAATGCTGTGGAAGCATCAATTTCTTCTGGGCACCTGGATGTGGGAGAGCTCAAGGGAAGCCTTGAGCTTTTGTGCTTGATTACTAATCATTGACTTGGTAGGTTCAGATGTGATGCATTTCATAGTAACATTTCATAGTAAAGTAGGCTGTTGATATGTTATACTAGACTTTAACACATGGGGGTGGGGTGGGGGGTGGGGGGGAAGCAGATAGAGAGATTAAAAGTAATCAATAGGAGGAATAAGTGGGTGCTGAGGGAAAACTTCTTTCACCCAGTAGGTGGTCACAGTTCTGGAATTCATCATCTCATAGACTGGCAGTGGCAGAAACCCTCTTCACATTTAGAAAACACTGGGATGTGAATTGGAAGATTAAAGATCCAATGCCAGAAGATGGAACTAAGTTGGGTAGCTCTATTTTTTGACTGGCAATTGGCTGAACAAACCTGTGCCATTCAAAAAATTTCCATGATCTTTATGATTCGACTTCAGACGAGGAGGGGTAATTAACACAGTTTATAGCACATTGCTCCATATGATAATGTCACTATCTCAACTGAAGAGTCAGGCACAAACATGGAATTGTGATAACCTCTGTGGAGAGAAGTGATGAGCAAAAAATAATCATTGACCATTGGGATGAAGAACAGCCTTGGAAGGGATTCTCGGTGCTGCCTTGTGAGAGAAGGGAAATGGACATACCTTGTGGCTAAGATGCATTCTGAAAGAGACATAAAGTTTCATGCACCTTGTTATCCTATTTTTTTATTCAAAGTACTAATGAGTAATAGTTTGAATGCTTAGAATTAATTTTGGTTGGAATTGAAGGAAATTGTTGAGTTTCTCAATAGTAGTAATGTTAATCCCTTGGAATCTTATTCCTGTGCAATCCCTTGGAATCTTATTTCTGATTCCATCGTTTGCACAAAAATTAAATTTGCTTGCATTAATTAAAATGTTATAGAGATACTCTAGGGACTGTTGAAAATTCCTATTGAAATAATTTTAGGCTTGAATTGGATGTCATGTTATGAAAACAATATGGAAGCAATTGCTCAAATGTACATATGCCGATTAATTGTATCTGTAGATACATCAATTTACCTGTTTGAATAACGGAATGGTAAACATATTTTTTCGAAGTGAGTCACAAAATTATGTAAGATGTCAGTCATGTTGCTGCAATAACATTGCCTCGCACAAGTTGTTTAATTGCTTGATTAATTGTAAATGCCAAAAACACGTATCATAGAATTTCAGTTGGATAATTACTATTATGTCGGTTTTTTGCCGTTTTGATAATTTAAAAAATATATATAAATATACGGTTTGCACTGTCAGTAATACAGCATGTGTTCTTATGCAGGAGTATGGCTGCCTTTGCAGGCATGTGTGATGGTGGATCAACAGAAGATGGCTGCCTTGCAGCATCTCGAGATGACACTACAGTTAATGCATTAAATACTGTAAGTTTTTTGCATGTGGGGCATTTTACTGAGGCCTTGGAGGATATTAACACACAAAATTCAGCATCAAAGCTTTAATTCTTGTTTCTGAATCAGAGATGTGTTTGTGCAATAGATAATTTGTGTTGTGAAAAGGTTATATAAAAACAGTGAAAGTGACATCGTTTTGAATCCATATTTTTTAACAAGCAAATGGCAGTTGATCAAATGTTGACAATTTAATCAGATTTTACTATGAATTGTATTGAATGCACACAGCTTATTCATTTAATTGTGAATATTTAATTGGATATAAACACAATTGAATGACCACTGAGAGAGCATTGTGAAATACTGGATTTTTTAAGGTCTAAATATTGCTGGTCATCTTTAGTCTCCTTATCGAGTCCACATCACAATATTACAAATTGTTCAGATAGAGCTGAAGGCACTTCTCGGCATCTGAATGCAATGCCGTCTTGCGCTTCTTGTTCTTCTCGTGCATGGTGGTGGAAAGATTGGTGGAAACAGGGCCGCAACGTCAACGCTCTTTCCTTGACCCCATGCCCTTTAGTGTTGCCTTTATAAAAAAAATTGAATTAGACAAATTATGAGGTTTGTGAATTAAAATTTTACTTATTATCTACACAACTGGACAGATCGAGCAGGAAGGAATGATATACTGAATAAATGTTCGCTTGTCATTTTAGGGAATTGGACAACATCTTCCCCTTTAGAACCAGAGCTCGGCATTCCTATTGTACCACAGCTTATATTATAACCAGAACCGTCCAAGTATTTAAAGACTTTATTTATCTACATTGCCAGACGCTGTGTTAGCAAGCTGGTGCTTGCTACCTTGCTGTGTGGGTGTTGGACGCACATGCTAATTCCTCCAAAGTTACGGAAGTATAACAAAAACTTCATCAATTTTACTGCAGTGCATTGTATAAATCAAAGTTGGCAGTTCACTACTGCAATGTTTTATTTATGTCGTGGCAGGCTGCTGCAGAAAGCAATGGAATTTACTGTTAATTGTGAAAGATAGCTGAGAGGGACACAGAATGAGAAATGTCATTCGGCTGTACGGTGAAGTGTAATAAACATATTCTTCCAATCATTATTTATACGACAAAAATACAAATGACTGTAATTGCATGAGAAGCATTGGATCAATTTGTTTATATTTAGCCGTGATTCTTACTGAATAAGCTGTACTAGTAAGGGAAAATGAAAGAGGACTTGGATTCATTGGAATTATAGCTGATTAAATTTAAAATTGCAGTCCAAACAGGAACTTGCAAAATTGTATCAGGCTAAAACGGTTTTACTCATTGGGCTTAAAAAAAAATCCCTGCTACTATTTATTTATTAAGTTCTTTGTAGAGCTCTGAATAAAAATCATGTCTTTCTTACAATTTTAAGTTACAGCGATGCCCCTTTATTCATGAATAATTCATTATTTCCCATTTTTCTCAAAATGTGTGTGGACCTCGTAGAATGGAGGCCAATATAAATAGCTAATTGGAGGGCTATTGGCTTTTCGCTGTGCAAAATGAACTGAATGTGCTGTCATCTCAAAGCATGTGAAAGATGTATCGCATTGTAGTGCGTTAAGGGCTGGTATGTGCCACTCATGGATAGCATTCTCAAGAAATGCCTAATCTCCGTTTCCCTTTCGGCCACAGAGTGCTGGCCTACTAATTACCACCAAAGAAAGGTGGAGAGAAAACATCTGAGGATACTGCACTCTTAAGTCAAAACAGGAATTAACAGGAAATATGCTTTGGACCGGAGATAAAATGTGGTAGAAATGTAAATTTGAAATAGAACAGAGAACAGCACAAGAACAGTCCCTTCGGCCCACTGTGTCTGTGCTGAACATGAAGCCAAGATCAGCTCTTATCTGCCTGCACGTAATCCATACCCCACCCCTCATTCCCTGCATATCCATGTGCCTGAACAAAAGCCTCTTAAATGCCACTCTCACATCTGTCCCCATTACCACCCCTGGCAGCGGGTTCCAGGCATTAACCACCAGTGTAAAGAAAAAGTTGCCCCACACATCTCCATTAAACTTTGCCCCTCTCACCCTGAAGCTATGGCTTCGTGAATTTGGTATTTTCATCCTAAGAAAACGGTTCTGACTGTTTACCATTGAAAAATGGGCTGAAAGTCCTCAAATTCTGAAAATCCAGCTTGCCAGCTCTACTCTGAGAAAGGAACACCAGAAATAGCTTTGACAACAATTAGAAATGTGTAAACGTTAATTAGCACAATCCTTATTTGATTACTGGCTCTACTGTATTTGCATTAACACCTGGTATTATTCAATACAACATGAATTTATATGAATTTTGAAAAAAAAATCCAAATGGCTGATATAATCTGTTCAACACAGAATAGACAAAGTTGTCTGTATTTTATATCCACTTTGATTTTGGTTCATTTGGTATAGAAACATAAGGTGGGCATTCAATCCCTCATTTCTGTTGTGCCATTTGGTAAAATCAAGGCTGATCTCCAGTGCCATCTCCCTTGATTCCATTTATATTTAAAGACCTATCAACCTCTGTCCAAAGCAATTGAGCTTCCACCTCCTTTTCGTGAAACAAGATTTCAGACCAACTTTTCAGTCAACGCAATTGGTGTGCCGCCATTAAATTCTGAAGACACTTTTACTCCATTTTTTAATAAATTTGAGTTATGAAGTAGTCTGTGTATTTTGCACCCTTTTCCCAAATATATTGTCCAAGCTACGCTATGCTTTGAAAGGTACAGAATGCAAATAATTGCACTCCCATTTTTCAAAATGTTTAAAGCAGAGAAGTACCATGTTCCCCTCATGAAAGCTTGAGAGTATGGAACATAAATACTGCAGATTACAGTGTTTTCAGTCCATATAGTTTTAAAATGCATTCATGTTACAACAAGATAAGATTTTTTTAAGTGAGTGCAAAAGATTTTCTGCTTTTCTTTGGGGAAAGTGTTGCAGAGCCGAGGGATCTAGGAGTACAGGTACATTGCTCCCTGAAATTAGTGTCACAGATAGATAGGGTGGTAAAGAAGGTCTTCATCAGTCGGCCTTCATCAGTCAGGGTATTGAATATATAAGTTGGGACATTATGTTCCAGTTGTGTAAGGTTGGCGAGGTTGCATTTCGGTGAGTATGCCGCCATTAAATTCTAAAGACACTTTTACTCCATTTTTGGTGAGGTTGGTGAGGTTGCATTTTGAGTTTTGTGTTCAGTTTTGGTCACCCTGGATGTCATTAAGCTGGAAAAAGTGCAGAGAAGACTTACAAGTATTTTTCCAGGACTCGAGGACCTGAGCTATAGGGAAAGATTGGGCAGGCTAGGACTTTATTCCTTGGAGAGCAGGAGGCTGAGGGTTAATCTTATAGAGATGTATAAAATCATGAGGGGAATAGAAGGGGCGAATGCATAGTCTTTTACCCAGAGTAGGGGAATTAAGAACCAGAGGATAAAGGTGAGAGGAGAAAGACTTAATAGGAACCCGAGTGGCAACTTTTCACACAGCGTGGTGTGGTGGAACGAGCTGCCAGAGTAGTTGAGGCATGTAATAAACAGCAATTAAAAGACACTCAGACAGGTACATGGACAGTAAAGGTGTGGAGGGATGTGAGCCAAAGCAGGCAAATGGGGCGAGCTTAGATGAGACATCTTCCTGGCATGTACAAGCTGGTACGAAGGCGTGTTTCTTTGAGGTATGACTCTGATTATGAAAACATTAAATCTGTGATATGAATAAAGTTCTTGGTATGCAGGAGTTGAGGCAGAGGAGTTCCCCACAATAACTTGGCCTAAATTGTTAATGAAATTAAGCTGCACAGCCTGACAATGTTTTCTTTTCATTAATGATGCTGTACTTATTTTCAGAGTAGCCTGTAATTCAATTCCATTGCAGTTTTCATCGTTACTAATTATGTCTCCAGGCAGATAGAGCTCTGCAGGTTTGGGCAGTGAACAGCCTCGCCACTGGGAAGACTCAGAACGGTTGTCGAGCATCATTTGCATTCCCGCAATGAAAACATGTGCACTTGCTCTCATTAAAAAAAAGTGAAAAATGAGCACATTCTCCCATCGCTTGGGAGAAAAATGTACTTTTACAAGCCCCATGCACCATTCCTTAATCAAAAAGAAACCATCTGACCAATTTTCTATTTTCTGCAAATTTATTTTACATGGCAGCTGAGATGTAATTGGGGATGATGTGGGTTTGCCCTCCCTTGTCTGGATAGAGTGGATGTGGAGAGGTTGTTTCCGCTAGTGGGAGAGTCGAGGACCAGAGGTCATATTCTCAGAATTAAAGGACGTTCCTCTAGGAAGGAAATGAGGAGGAATTTCTTTAGTCAGAGGGTGGTGCTTCTGTGGAATTCAGTGCCACAGAAGGCTGTGGAGGCAGTCAGCGGATATTTTTAGGCAGAGATAGATAGAGTTTCGAATGGTACGGGTGTCAGGGGTTATAGGGAGAAGGCAGGAGAATGGGGTTGAGAGGGAAAGATAGATCAGCCATGATTGAATGGCGACTTGACAGGCCGAATGGCCTAATTCTGCTCCTATCACTTACGAACTTTTGTGGTATTTGGCAGGACTTGTGTCATAAAAACACCAGACTAAAGTCAGGAATTCTGTTAGTACAATGTGTTACCTTGCAGTTTATTTTGTTGAATTCAGGCCTGCCATGTCATGGATACTGGCAAAGAGTGCCTTAAGTGAATGCATTAGGAGTTTTAAAAATTAGAGTTAAATAATTGTCCGTTGCAAGATTTTAAAAAAATGCTCCTTATTTTAGAGATGTAGGCACTATTGGATAAACTGACACTTGCTGCTCAATCCCGATGGTCCTTGAGAAATTGATGCTGTTCTATTCTTTATTAGAGTTCTAGAGCATGGAAACCGGCCCTTTGGCCCACTCGTTATCTGGCCCATCTGTGCTAGTCCCATTTGCCCCATTTGGCACATAACCTTCTAAACCTTTCCAATCTGTGTACCTGTCCAAGTTTCTGTTAAATATTGATAGGCTATTACTTCATTACCCCTCCTTTAATAATGGTATTGCACCATAAGCAAAGAGCCAATTATCTCTGCAAAATTTGGGTAATATTTTGAACGTGTGATGATTGTACTGTAGTCAATAAGATTTATTTGCAGTAAGATGCAGAAGCTTTGGAGAGGGTTATCATGGGGCGAAAGGCCTGTTCTATGTTCTATTTCCCTCTTCTCCAATCCCTCATTGTACCTTGGGAATGATTAGGAGATGACCAATGTTTGATTTGACATCTTTTAAGCGCCCTTTCTCTCTGTGATTATCATTCTAAGAAACGTGATATTTAGGTAATACTAGACCAGGTGGGCCCATTCCTCGCAGAGGGGGGACAGGGAAGGGGAGAGGGTGTGACTGAGGAGCCCACTCCCATTCTCCCCCACCTCCCCTTTCCCCACGACCCCCCTTATCCACAATCTCTCCTCCCCCCACCCCCCCATTCTCTCCTCCCCCACCGCCACTCTCACTCTCCCCCACCACCCCCCTTTCCCCCACTCTCTCTTCCCCCTACCCCCCATTCTCTCCTCCCCCAGCCCCACTCTTACGCACCCCCACCCCACCTTTCCCCACCACCCCCTGCCCCCCACTCTCTCTTCCCGCCACCACCAAGCCCCCACCCCCGCTGTCCCCCTCCCCAGTCCCACTCTCCCTCCCACCCCCACTCTCTCCACCTCCCCCTCCCCCCCACTCTTACTCTCCCCCACCCCCCCTTTCCCCACCAGCCCCCCTCTCTCCCCCGCCTCCCCCACTCTCCTCCCCCCAGCCTCACCCTCCTCCTACCCCATCCTCCCCTCCACCCACTCGCCCCCCACGCCCAGTCCCCTCCGTGGAGCCGTTGGCGGCGAAAGCCACTTACCAAGCGTGCAGAGAGGAGGAGGGAGCGCCGGACTGCTGGAGACGGGCAGCGTGGCGGTGGCTGTGGCCTAGCCGACCTGGGATTACTGGCGGCGGTTGTGGGGGAGAGGGGAGAGAGAAGCGAGGGGAGAGAGGAGAGAAGCGAGGGGAGAGAGGAGAGGGGAGCCCCTGATTGCGGGCGGGCGGCTCCGCTAATGGCGTCCATCTTGTTTGTGCGAGTGAAGAGAGAGGCCGTGCATGCCGTATGGTGACATCATACGTACAGCACTTTGAAAAAAAGTGTTTAGAAATGAGAGTTTTAAACTTTCAAATGTCTGTAACTTTAAAAATATACGACCAATTAAAATAAAACTTGTTATAAACAGTCGACGCGAGAGTGGTGATTAAGGTGGCGCAAAAATTGTGGCGCTATGGTTTACCGTTTTGGCAAAATCACAGAAATACATATATTTACATACGGATATATATATATATATATACAAGATCTGAGTTTTAGTAGTATAATAATATATAGATAGATAGATGTATCTCAGATAGTTTATGTATCGCAACCCATTACACTGGCGCCGAAAGTGTTAATATCCCACAGCGCACTGGTGCATTATTGTACGGGTTTCAGGGGTTAAGGGGAGAAAGCAGGAGAATGGGGTTAGGGGGGGAGAGATGGATAAGCCATGATTGAATGGCAGAGTAGACTTGATGGGCTGAATGGCCTGATTCTGGTCCGATCACATGACCTTATGGCTACTGATCTCATAGAGAAGGTGGCGAGAGGTACATAGCCCCCTGCACTTTAAAGCAAACATCTCAGACTGCACGCTGCTGTGCAGGGTTCCTGCAGCAATGAAGCGGTGATCTCATTGTCACACGGCTTGTTGTGACACCAATCCCTGAGGAAATGGATGTCTCTGGGGCTGTTATTGGATGCGTTGGTGGCCACTGTTAAGCTTGTTACCATAGAGAAGTCTCTCAAGAGCTGCGCAGCAAACAGAGAGGAGGTGGGGGATTCAGCTGATTCCATTACATCCAGCAGGGGGTGATGAGAGAGACTCTTAACACCCAGGCAACCTGGCAACACATGGACTAGTTGCTGCCAATCCCCAGCAACAGCCTGCACCCCCCTGTGCCGGCCCTGGTGCGTTCCTGACACTCACACATCGGGAGTCTGCATGGCTTGCCCCAAATGAATTCAACTCAACATTTTTGTTAATAGAACTTAACAGTAAAAGTATAATAAAGTAGAATGAATGGGAATACATTAACAATCAAATCCCTACTGAAGCTAAAATTAAAATTCTCCAGTATTATGCTCAATTTAACAAAACGGTGATAATTTATCAGGAAAACCTTTGAAGCACGGCACGAGCCCCCATGATGTCTATCTTCCTAGTCTTTTAGCAAGGTGCATTCCCTGGTAGTTTGTGAGGTGGAAAGTGACCTTTCATGCACTCTTTACCCACTTGACCATCTGCCCATTACTGTGAATCAGTGATTTGTATATTGACTCTAAAAATGATGCGGTGGACATGCGGAAGCGCCACACTATCACTCCAGCAAAGTCAGTATCTGTTGTTCCTGGTACCAAACATGTAATACATCCTCCATTGCCAGAGTAGGGCCACACACACAAACTGGAGGAACAGCACCTCATATTCTGCTTGAGTAGCTTACAACCCAACCCAACGGTATGAACCTGTCTGTAGAAGGGTCTGAACAGAGTCTGAAGAAGGGTCTCCACCCCAAACGCCACCCATTCCTTCTCTCCAGAGATGCTGCCAGTCCCATTGAGTTACTCCAGCATTTTGTATCTACCAACGGTATAAATATTGAATTCTCAGAGTTTAGGTAACGATCTAAAAATTTCCCCCAAACCTCTCTTGCCCACCTTTCCTTCTCCCAACTTCCTTGTCTCCCACCTAGATGCGTACCATTTCTCCCACTGTTCCTCCCCCTCTCCCCCGTCCCATTATCCCCATCTCCCCCGACCTTGTGTGCTATCTGTGTGGAGTTGTATGTTCTCCCCGTGACCTCGTGGGTTTCCTCCGGGTGCTCTTGTTTCCTCCCACATCCCAAAGACATGCGGGTTTGTGGGTAAATTGCCCCTGGTGTGTAGGAAGTGGATTAGAAAGTGGGATAAAATAGAGCTAGTGTGAACAGGCGATCAATGGTCAGCATGGACCCAGTAGGTTGAAGGGCCTGTTTCTATGCTGTATCGTCAAACCAAACAAAATGAATGAAAACAACTGAAATTGGTGGCAGAAGATGTTATGGTGCGGAAATCCAGTGTTAAATATCTTGGGCCTGTGATGTTTATCCTTTCATAACCAATAACCATCCACCTTGGCAGTGGACAAGGCTCCAGTCACGGCACGTTTTCTCTTCAATCCTTATTGACTTCCCTTTTCCGGGACTGCCTCAATACTGTGAGCTATTGTCAGCTTTTCCAGGCAAACCCTTGCTTTCATCCAGGTTGAGGGAAATAATATGATAAGCATAAAGTTGAACTGGAAAGGGTGCAAAACAGAGTTACGAGGACCTTACCGGGTTTAAGTTTAGAGTTTAGAGATACAATGCAGAAACAGGCCCTTTGGCCCACCGAGTCCGCAACGACCAGCGATCCCCGCGCATTACCACAACCCTACACACACTAGGGACAATTTACACTTTTACCAAGCCAATTTACCAACAAACGTGTACGTCTTTGGAGTGTGGGAGGAAACCGAAGATCTCGGCGAAAACCCACGCGGTCACGGGGAGAATGTACCGACTCCGTACAGACGGCACCCGTGGTCGGGATCGAATCCGGGTCTCTGGTGCTGCAGTTGGGTTTGAGTTATGAGAGGATGGATAGGTTGCATCTTGTTTCCCTGGAGTGCAGGTAGCTAAAGGGTGACTGTAGAGGTTTATTAAAATCATGAAGGGCGTAGATAAGTTGAATAGTTAAAGTCTTTTCCCCAGTGTTGGGAAGCTGAAAACTTGAGCGCATGGGTTTAAGCTGAAGGGTAAAGATTTAAAAGGGACCTGAAGGACAACTTTTTCAAGCACTGGGTGGTGCATATATGCTACCAGAGGAAGTGATAGAGGGGGGTATAATTACGTCATTTAAAAGACACTTGGAAAGGTACATAGGAAAGGTTTGGAGCGCATTGGGTCAGGTACAGGCAAGTGGGACTAGCAGAGAATAGTTGGGCTGAAGGGCCTGTTTCCATGCTGTATAATCCTATGACTCGATGATTGTAAATGCACAGGAGCAAGTGGTTCTATGCAAAGTTATTGATGCAGTGTAAGAACGTAAGAAACAGGAGCAGGAGTAGGCCATATGGTGCCTCTCGCCTGCTTAACCATTTAATGACTTATCTGTTCTCAGCTTCAACTTCACTTCCCTGTCTGATTTCTATAACCTTTGACATCCATATGGTCTTTTAATATCTACCCTGTTGTTTCACCTTAAATCTTCCATGTCAATGATCTTTCATTTATTCTAAACACCTAACAATGTCATTCTAGCCTGCCCAACTGTTCCTCATATAATCGCCTTCATCCTAGGAATGAAGCCGACAAATTCTGAACGGCTCCCCACGCAGGTAAATCTCATCTTAAATAAGAGTTAAAAAAACCCTACATTGTACTCCGATCACTGTGTAACCACCACAATACTTCATTCTGTTATCTGTCCCCCTTGCCTCCCCATTTAGTTGCTGTACCTGTACATTGTTGTTCTAGGTTTCAATTATAAGGGCAGACGGATATTTTGATTAGAAACAGCGTTCTCTAGTCTCCTTGTAAACTTTTTCCCCATTCTTCCAACCTAAGTGGATGACCTAATTTGCTCTACATTATACTCCATCAGCCAGATTTCTGCACACATGCATATCCCGTAGGACACTCCTTGTATCAAGTTCAAAATATGTTTCCCAATCCATTTTTGTATTGTCAGTAAATCTGGCTTCGGTACAGTCAGTCTTTTCATCTAATGGAGATTTGTAAAGAGTTGAGGCCTCAGCACTGATCCATATGGCAAGCCACTAGTTATAGCTTTCTAACTTAAATACAACCCATTTATCCCAACTTTTCTATTTTCTGTTTTTTAACCAATTCTTTTTCAAAACTAATGCATCACCCATCGCTTCATGAGCTCTTGTTTCCTTAACATTTTATGTGACACCATTTTGAATTCCCTTTGAAATTCCAAATACTTCACATGTACAGATTTCTGCTAGTTATTACACCCTAAAAGTGCGAAAATAAATTTGTCTAACACGATTTCCTTTTTATTAAAACAAGCTACAAAGAGCTCAAATAACTCAGTGGGTCAGGCAGCATCTCTGGAGAACATGGATCGGTGATGTTTTGGGCCGAGATTCTTCATCATTGTGGTGGGGTGGGGGGGGAGAGAAGGCTGGAAGAGAGCAGGGGTAGGACAAAGACTGGCAGGTAGTAGGTTGATACATGGCGGGGGGTGGGGGGGGATTTTGGCAGGCAGATGATGGACGAAGATGAAAATTTAAGAAGGCAAGAGACAAAAAGGTTGGTGTTGCGAACTGATAAGCTAGCAGAAGGGTTGAAGGTGGAAATAGGTACATCTGTGGGAAAAATTGCACCTCAGGATCCTATTAAATCTTTCCTCTGGTTCTTGAATCCCCTACGCTGCGTGAAAGACTGTGCATCTACCCTATCTATTCCCCTCTTGATCTTACACATCTCTACAAGATTACCCCTCAACCTCCTGCGCTCCAAGGAAAATAGTCCTAGTCTGCCCAACCTCTCCTTAAGCTCAGGCCCTCAAGACCTGACAACATCCTCATAAATCTTCTCTGCACTTTTTTTCCAGATTAATAACATCTCTCCTATCATAGGGTGACCAAAACTGAGCACCATACTCTAAATGTGGCCTTACCAACGTTTTGTGCAACTGGGACATAAAATCCCTACTTCTTTACTCAATACCCTAACTGATGAAGCCCCTTGTGTTGAAAGCCTTTTAATCATCTTATCTACCAGTGATGCCACCTTCAAAGAACTATGTACCTGCACTCCATGATCCCTCTGCTCTACAACAGTCCCCAGAGGTCTGCCATTCACTGTGGTGGTTTGCCCTGGTTTGACTGCTATAAAGGGAGCAGGAAAGAACCCAAGTGGGCGATTAGAAGGGCCAAAAGGGGCCATGAGATGTCACTGCCAATTTGGATTCAAGAAAATCCCAAGACTTTTGATACATTCATTAAAAACAAGAGGCTATGCTTCAAGTAAGAGGATGTAAGGGGGGCACTAAACAAGGACATTGCATCTGTATTCACAATCAGAGATCTGTGCTAGGACCTCTGTTGTTTATGATCTATATAAACAACTTGGATGTAAACGAGATAGGTTGGTTAGTAAGTTTGCAAATGGAATCAAAATAGGTAAAGTAGTAGGTCTTTCAGATTAGAGGCTTTTACTTACAATGAGAGGTTGGACCAACTTTGTTGGTTGGATCAATGTTCCCAATGTTGGGCGAGTCCAGAACCAGGGGCCACAGTATTAGAATAAAGGGGAGGCCATTTAAAACTGAGGTGAGAAAAAACTTTTTCACCAAGAGAGTTGTGAATTTGTGGAATTCTCTGCCACAGAGGGCAGTGGAAGCCAAATCACTGGATGGATTTAAGAGAGAGTTAGATAGAGCTCTTGGGGGCTAGTGGAATCAAGGGATATGGGGAGAAGGCAGGCACGGGGTATTGATTGGGGACGATCAGCCATGATCACAATGAATGGCAGTGCTGGCTCGAAGGGCCGAATGGCCTCCTCCTGCACCTATTTTCTATGTTTCTAACGGATGGTTTTCTCTGGAGACTGAGAGGAGATCTGATAGAAGCATATATCATTATGAGAGGCTAGACTCTAGGATAGGATAGGATAGACTGGATAGGATAGACTGTCAGAATCTTTTTCCCACGGTGGAATTTTCAAAGACTCGAGGACATCATTTTATGGTGAGAGGACTAAATTTAAAGATGTGTGGGGCATGTTTGTTACAGAGGGAGGGTAGCATGGAACTCACTGCCAGGAGTGGTGGTGGAGGCAAATGCAAGAGTGGCCTTTAAGAGCTTTTAGATTGGCACATGGATGAGCAGAGAATGGAACGATATGGGTCACATGCAGATAGAGGAGATTAGTTTAACTTGACACCATGTTCGGCAAGGGAATCTTGAGCTGGGGCCTGTCCAGAAACCTGGGTTCGATCCTGACATCAGGTGCTGTCTGTGAGGAGCTTGCCCATGCTCTCTGTGATCACATCATATCATATCATATATATACAGCCGGAGACAGGCCTTTTCGGCCCTCCAAGTCCGTGCCGCCCAGTGATCCCCGTACATTAACACTATCCTACACCCACTAGGGACAATTTTTACATTTACCCAGCCAATTAACCTACATACCTGTACGTCTTTGGAGTGTGGGAGGAAACCGAAGATCTCGGAGAAAACCCACGCAGGTCACGGGGAGAACGTACAAACTCCTTACAGTGCAGCACCCGTAGTCAGGATCGAACCTGAGTCTCCGGCGCTGCATTCGCTGTAAAGCAGCAACTCTACCGCTGCGCTACCGTGCCGCCCAGGTGCTCCAGTTTCCTCCCACATCTCAAAGGGTTTGTGGGTTAATTGGCCTCTGTAAAATTGCCCGTAGTATGTAGGGAGTGGATGAGAAAGTGGGGTAACATAGACCTAGTGAGCAGGGTAAATAATGGTCAGTGTGGACTTTGTGGGCTGAAGGGCATGGTTCCATGCTACATCTTTAAAATCAATTAAATTCAATTAAATAATTATGTAAGGGAAATAATACCCATCATTCACCTTTTTATTGCAGTATTTAAATTTCTTCCATCCCTTCCTGAATGTGGTGATTCTTTTTAACATACAATTAAGTGGGTAAGGGGATCGATCCCCTCAAGTATCGGCATCACAAATGGCCTCTTATCTGCCGGGCTAATTTGAAGTGTAAAATACGTATGTTTTTCTTCTATATTAGAATCTGTCAACAAATGTTTGTTTGCATTGCTAAGTAAATGTACCAGAAGAAACATTGCTCTATTGCATATGTTGGTGCTACATTATATGATCACATTTTGATAATCTGCAGGCATAGTAAAAAGTAATAAAGATTATATGTAATGTCTTGAAGGAAAAGTAGGAAATTGCTTATCCAGGTTCAGTTTTGTGCCACGGGTGGTGAAAGTCGTAACTACAGAAAGATCTATGAAGCTAAAAGTCTAATGGCTGTAATCACAGATGATGTATTGGTGGTTTTGTTATGACTGTAACATGTAGCGTCACTTGTGGAAGGTCACAGTGGAAAAAGGGGGCATGCAAATGAAGTTATAAATTACAGTTGAAGAACAATATTTTGATGTGTTGGATGGGGACTGTCAGGGCAGTGAGATGTAATTCATGAGTTCATTACTGCACGAAGGTGCTTGACAGCTGAGCCATGCCGAGAGGAAAATTTATTCTTTAGTTTGTGCTGACAGAAAATGGCAGATCATATGAGCAGTTTGTGCAGATGCAATGAGACCTCGCAGTGCAATTGTGTCACTCTGACAGCTCTGCCAACCCTTGTTATTTATGCTTTCAACCAAAGATTTTTTTATTTAATGACAAAAGGAGCAATTTGTACTTTGTGTGTGGGTCTGTGTGTGTCCCGCAATGTTGCCCAGTATAAATCTTTTCAATTAGGCTTATATGCAGTTCTAATTTTTGAATATGCGGAAGGTCACACGACAGATTCTGCTGTCTGCATTTGGATATATTGCTGAGGAAAGGGTTGAAAATTTGCTGGGAAACAGCTGCTCAGTGCCTGCTCGCAATCACCAATTCAAACCAAACATAGCACAGAAACAGGCCCTTCAGCCAACTCATCTATGCCGACCAAGACGCCCATCTATGCTAGTCCCGTTTCCCACATTTGGCCTATATCCCTCTAATCCTTTCCCCATGCATGTATCCCAGAAGAAAGGTCCTGACCCAAAACGTCACCTATCCATGTCCCCCAGAGATACTACATGACCCGCTGAGTTACTCCAGCACTTTGTGTTCAGCGCAAGATACCAGCACCTGCAGTTCCTTGTGTCTCCCTCCACACCTTTTCTATCCAAATATCCTTTAAATATTGTTATTGCATCTCCCTCAACCACTTTCTGTGGCAGCTCGTTCCAAGCATGCACTACCTTCTGTGTTTAAAAAGCTGCCCCTCAAGTTTCTATTTAAATGTTTCGCAGCTGATTAGGAGTTGCAAGTGTGAAGCAGATTAAATGACCTGTACTCAATGAGTGTTCACATTGCTTTCATGGTTAAAATTCATCACGAGACATCAATTTGAAGTGGAATTTGAAACGCCAATTTTGATTGTCATCCATTGTCTCATGCAGTATGTGGGGAAACTACAGTTCACTGCCTTGGTGTCATAATCAGTCCTGAGATGAGGTTTGGATGATATTAGCAACACCATTCCTATGACTCGTTGATTACATCCCCCTAAAGTTGCTCAGGTTCATTCCTGCAGCAAATAGACTATTCAAAAAATCCTCATCCGTATGTTTCTTACCTCTACACTTGATTATTCCACTTCACTCCTGGCTAACTTTTAATCTTATTTCCATTGATGAAATTATCTAAATCTCTTCCTCTTTCAGTCCAGCAACATATCCAGTGCAATTTGGCAGGCGCTACAGTAGCACCATCTTCCTGTCATCGGTTGGGTTTTCTCCGGTTTCCGTGTGCCAGGGTTTGTAGGTTAATTGGCTTCTGTAAAATTGCTCCTCTTGTGGAGGTAGTGGATGCGAAATTAAGATTACATAAAACTGGTGTGATCGCGTAATCGATGGCCGCCATTGACTCAGTGGCCGAAGGGCCTGTTTCCATGCTGTATCTTTCAAACAATCAATCAAATGTTATCCACCCTACAGTAACTTCGGATTAACAATGTCTTGATTTTAAAATTATAATCTTTTTTTTTTGCTCTCATAATATTGTCCCTTACTATCTCTGAAAACTCCTGCATCCTCCACATTATCAACATTGTTCTAATTCTGGCCTTTATCTCAATTATTCCACCATTGGTGCTGGGGTCTCTAATTGTCTTGACACTGAGCTCTGGAATTGTCTCTCAGCCTCTCATGCCTCTTTCTTTAAAACATACCCCTGTGACCATCTACTGACCTTTTTCCTTAACATCTAGCCTATTTTTTGTTTGATACGGCTCCTGTGTTCTGGGGATATTAAGGATGCTGTGCGAATACACAATAAGTGTATTATATCAATAGTAAATGTTCACCATTGAGTTTTGTTCTTTCTGCTGAACCTGCTGCTTCTTGTGCAAGGTCTCATAAGATTTCTGGCTTGCCAGTTGCAGGTCTGAGCTGTACCAACAAGTTACTTGATGAGACCCAAGCCCAAACATGTAACCACGATCCGGATTTATTTATTCTTCTCTAATTTTGTAAAATTGAGCTCAAATTCCAGCAGCCCCCGTTGTGTAGCCTGGTGAAAGGGAAATAGCACAGACAAAAAATCAAACTTGAATTAAAATTGGTTTGCTCAACATTGCGTAAAAGCACAAGCTAAAAACCGGGGCTCTATTTGTTTGGGGGAACATCTGCAAATTTTATTTGGGGCTTACAGGGAATAAAGTGCATGGACTCGTTCACACAAATGGTGTGACCTGTGGAGCATCTGAGTGGCTGTGCACAGTTGCTTGGCATAACTTCAGGAATCACTCACAAACTAACCCCTGCAATGTTAGCTTTAAGTTGAGAGGGACAAAGTTTAATGCAGATGTGAAGGGAAGGTTTTTTTATACAGAGGGTGGTTAATGTCTGGAACGTGCTTGTGTTTCAACTCATGGTGGTTGACGCAGATACCACAGTGGCATTTAAATGCTTTATGTCAGCATATGGATATGCAGGGAATGGAGGGTAGGGGTTCGATGTTCAGCACAGACATTGTGGGGTGAGGACCTGTTCTCGGGCTGCACTCTTCTATGTTCTGACTTGGCTGGAGCTCCTGGCATGGCATTTCTCATTTGGGACTGCTGCTGGAAGTGGTGGGATGTCTTGGGTGTAACCTGGTGTGATGAGTAATGGGGTGGACATGGTAGAATGCACCTCGCTGGATCGGACGTCAGACTGGTAGAGATGAGGGCAAGATGGATGCCCTCATCTTGCCAAGATCTACCACTCATAAATAAGTAGAAGGTCTCACCTCCAAAATGCTTAGAAATCTCTTCCATCAAAGCTGAATTTGTGGTTAGCTTATGTGTTCCCCGGCCGCAATGCAGTCACGCTCCATTTTAATCGCACTAAAGTGAGGTTGCTTCCTTCAGGCCTGCTTTCTTGTTCAATCAGCATGCTGTTTCCTGGTCACACATCCGAGGTGCAGTGTCAAACCTGCATTGCACAGCAATTGCTGTCACTGCTGCACACCGGGCGGGCATGAACAACAAGCAGGGTGTCATGGGCTCTGAAGAGAACAATTTCATTGGATTGTACGCTTGCATGTCTTAATCACAATTTTATACCCCAATTCAATCACATAGCAATATAAAAGAAGTATTGTGCAATTGAATTCCCCGAGACCAGAGGCTTTTTCATACCGAATATTTGTTCAAACAAGAATACTATTCCAGTTGCAATCTCCTTGCTAGTTCTTGTAGGGGAGTTCAATTAATATTTGTAAAAGAAAATAAATGAGAAGGATTTCCGGAATGGAATCAACTGCCTAGATCTTTCAAGAGATGCACTGTAGAAACAGTGGGATGAATGACATCCTGTAAAGTAAAATCCCGGGGACCCAGCTTTAGGTCTGGCTGGAATAAAGAATTGTCTGCTTCCTTGGGGCACGATTTTCTGTGAATAGATGGAATAAATATTGATGTTTCAAAAGGAAAGAAAATAATTATGAGCCCTGTTAATGAAACAAACATTCCATCATTATGGATTTGTATGTGTATTTGCATGTACAAAATCAAACCTTGGTTGTATTTTGCATTATTCCAACTTCTGTGATAACTAAATGGAACCTGTTTGCATAGATACGGTAACCATTTATCTTGTTCCAGTTACTGTTTACCATTTATTTTCCTCTGATAACGTTCTTCTTTCTGCTTCTCCTCCCTTCCCCTGAACCTGTTTTAGTTACACGAGAGCAGTTACGACGCAGGGAAGGCCTTGCAACGACTGGTTAAGAAGCCCGTGCCCAAACTGATTGAAAAATGCTGGTCTGATGATGAAATGGTAAGAAACTCAACTTTCATTTGTGAAGCAAGCTAAGAAAGCTTCAGTGTTCTTTTGTTGTTTTAAAACTATGAGCAAAAAATTCCTTTCCCAGGAGCTGCAGAGATGAAAAAGAGAGAGTGCAAATATGTTCTTGAGTTCTTCTTGCTCCTTTTTAGTTTTTTTAGTTTAGTTTAGAGAACCAGGCCCTTCAGCCCACTGGGTCCGCGCCGACCAGCGATCCCCGCACATTGACACTATCCTACACCCACTAGGGACAATTTTTACATTTACCAAGCCAATTAACCTACAAACCTGTATGTCTTTGGAGTGTGGGAGGAAAGCGAAGATCTCAGAGAAAACCCACGCAGGTCACGGGGAGAATGAACAGCAACCGCAGTCAGGATCGAACCCGGGTCTCCATCCCTGCATTCACTGTTAGGCAGCAACTCTACCCCTGCGCCACCATTGCCTCCTGTTGACTTTTGGACAAACTGAAAGTTTCAGCCTAGAATGTGATTTCCTAAGAGGTTTTTAACTTTTTATGCTGGTATGGGACTCTTCATTGCTTTATCATTTAGATGTAAAGATGGATGCTTCCTAATGCTCTGTTCACAATGACTTGGACCATCTGACCAAGCATTGATCTGTCATTCACCCCGAAGCAGCAGATTGTTGGGAAATGTTGGTGTTGCTGATCAACTCCTGACTGAATTTGATTGTTGGCATGGTTGGCTAGATTTTGAGAGAGGGGAGGGAGAGAGGAGGATGGGTTGAGGTGAACGGCCCTCTGGTACACCGATTTAATTAATTCCACAAGTGATTGCCACGGACACGTCTGTGATGCTTTTCGACTGCCCCCTTTCTTGGGGTGAGGACTGGCCTTCCATTCCCCACACCCAAATAATGGACTCAGCTGTAAATCATCACACAAGGACTCCCTGTCACTCATCTGGGAAGAAGCAGGGACTGGAATAGTTTTTACAATATTGCAAATAAAAGACGGGCAGCTGTTCTTGCACACCATATATCCGCCTGGTGTGACTATTGAATTCTCCAATTTCAGGTAACCTGTTCCCCCTCTGTCTCTGTCTCTCTCCTTCATTTCTACCCAGGTTCTCTCACACACCCACTTCTTTCCAATCATCTGTCCCTGCCCCCCCCCCCCTTGCCTCATTCCTCCCCCTCACCTCTTTATAACATCCATCTCCTCTCTACTCTTTCTGTCCAGATGAATGGTCTCAACCCGAAACATCAATGGTCCATTTCTGACCAACCAAATTCTCCAACAACTTGTTTTTGCACTTATCTTCATTTAATTGTTTAGCCAAAATACCGTAAACTAAATTAAACTAAACTAACTGTTAGCTGATATTTTGGACAAACGATCATTTGGTGGTTTAAAAAAAAAAAGAATATCCTCTCCTACCCCCGTTCATTCTTCCCTTTCCATCCCACCAACCTGAGTCGCAGACTGAGCCACTGTGTCCACCCATCACTTCATTGTTCAAAAGTGCCAAAGTATCTTGGCGGAGCTGGTTCACTGAATGGGGGCAAATGTAAAGACCAGGAGACTCAGCACTGGGGAGAGGGACCTAGCTAGCGAGAGGCTGGCGATCGGGCGGTCAAAGTGGTTCAGCTCAATGATCTTTGCTGAACACTCATCGTAATGGCTGAAAATGTCGGTAAGTCCTGGTAGCTTCTGCTGTAATTGCTGGCGTCCAGGTTGGATGAGTCAGTCAAATATGGGGATAATTATCTGTACAATTTTAAGTTGATGATAGAGGAGAGATCCTGTTTTCTTAAGGAGCCTTGAATTAATTAACATGTTTAGTTCCCTTGACAGCGAGTTTACCCAGGAAAGTCCAGTTCTAATCTCCAGTCATAAATTTCCTTTTGTTAGTTTCAATCTGTGCCCTCCTTTGTTGGAATGTCACGGCTCAGATTTAAAAACTATTTGGCAGATTCAGCTCTCCCGAGCCTTCTGATTTCATTAATTTATTTCTGTTTATTCTCAACCTTGCCTACGAGTAATTGTGACGATCAAAGCATAGTTTCAGCGCACTAAAGAATTTGGTGGTTCTGTCCACCGAGCCTCAATGCCAGCAATGTTTTGTACATGCGAGTGTGTCTGGTCTTATTATATTGCAGCTACTTGAAATGTTCTGGGCAGCTGCATCCTGTTTACAAGCCTGATCTGCACCTGGTGGTCCAAGTCTTGCCAGAGATGGTACAAAATCTGCTGTTCTTAGCTCAAAGGAGGACTTAATGTAACGTACAATGTCAGCGTTGAATATTGTTCAGAACTATTCCACATTTAGCTCTTGAATTTATTTTGACAGGATTGCAAATTTCTGTAGCAACACATTTAAAATTTTCAAATGGAATTACCAGAGGTCAAAATCTTTCACAGCTGATAGCTATTTTAATAAATAAACACCGTTCGTGCAATTTTCATGTGTGGCCGCAGGACAAATTGCCTTGAATGATGATCTTGCTCAGCTCTGAATAGATGATTCACGTTTCCAGTCGGCCTGACCAATACAAATCATTTTGCTGCATGCTCAAATGGTAATCATATTTCACATACACACATGCACACTTTGCTGGATTTGTAAATAACAAACTTTTATATTTATAGTAAATACTCTCCCATCAGCACATACACATGCAGCACTCCCCCCCCCCCCCCTCGCCCCTCCCACCCTCCCTCCATGTTTCTCTCTCTGCCTCTCCGCCTCAGAGTGTGGAAGCAGGCCTGCGGCCCACTATCTCTAAACTAATCTGTACTAAACTGAATCAGTTTGAGAATTAAAACGATGGGTTTCAAAGTCCTTCTGGCCAAGCATAAGGCAATCAACTTTTGTGCATGTACCATGATATTTTTCGTATGTGTGCTTTGCACAACAGTAGCTAGATCCTCATCTAACTGCTTATTAGATCTTTCTCTTTAATGGTTTTTGCCTTCCTTGCAAAATTCAGTTTCATTTGCCAAGGCCTCCTTGAGGAGCTCTTGAAAAGACTCAAGTATAGATAAGAAAACATCAGGTAAATGTCATTGTTTCTATAGTTACAGTCTCTACTGTTTTTATCGGGAGCAGAAGCTGTATTGATATGCCAGCAATACATTGATGTCAATGCTTTTTCACAATGATAAAGGAAGTTTCAAAAATAAATCCTCTCCTTTGCTTCGGTATAAATGACGAGACCTTGACTGCACAGTGAAGTCAATGTCTGGCGCAATTCCACGTTACTTTTAAAAAATGAGACTTTCAATTGCAAAAGAATAATCTTTCTCTCTACATAAAAGAGGATTATTTATTGATGAAAGCTAACATAACTCAATTTTTAAATCTATTTATGATGCCTTTTTAGTCTGTTCCTTTTTAACAATAAACATTTTTTGAAACTTGAAGCCATGGAGAGACGTGGTATCTTGTTAGGAACGGCAGGTTGAAACAGTTATTTAGAGTACAAGGAGCTATAAATTTATGAGCACAGCAAGCTTGAGTGAATTACGAGTGTTATTTTGTGATCAGATTGAGGGACTTTGTTAATTGGTCTTTGCTCGCTCAGGCAGGCTCATCCACCCACATCAGTTGCACAGTCACCACCACATAGGCACAAAGTGCTGAAGTAACTCAGCGGGTCAGGCAGCATCTCTGGAGAAAATGAATAGGTGATGTTTTGGGTCAGAACCCTTCTTCTGACTGAAACATCACCCCATTCTTTTTCTCCAGAGATGCTGCCGGCCCACCAAGTTCCTCCGGCTTTTTGTGTCTATATTTGGTATAAACCAGCATCTGCAGTTCCTTCCGACACCACAGTAACCAGGTTGAGAACTTGGAATGCTCCTTTGTACTTTGTACAATGAATTCCTTACTACCCAGACAAAATAAAATCAAAATATTCATACGATTAATATAACAAAGGACTGTTTGTTTTCTATCAGAAGTTTTCTAATGGACTCGCATAACATGGTATTCTCAGTACTTTCACACATAAAGTTCCACCCGTGAAGCAGTGGCACTGCTATTAATTCCTATGGCGTGGTCTGAAGCATTTTTTTCTCTGCTACTTGGAGTGCCAAATGAAGTGGAGAGAGAAAGAAAAGTATTTTGGTTCTACGGCATAAATAGATTTCCATCAGCTATCCAGTTTGCCAATCTTATCGCACCCTGTTTTAGATAACACCTTTGCAATATGAAATGTTATTTCTGAAGAGTGGGTTGTAATTATTGTTCCCGCCCCCTCCCCTGACATCAGTCTGAAGAAGGGTCTCGACCCGAAACGTCACCCATTCCTTCTCTCCTGAGATGCTGCCTGACGCACTGAGTTACTCCAGCATTTTGTGTCTACCTTGTATATATTGTTGTTCACCGTACGGACCAAATCAGCGGTTAGGTATATCAATCCAACTGTTTGCATGAAGGTCTTATTACAGCAAATTTACAGCATCGAAATAGGCTATTCTACTCAACTGGTCTGTGCTGATATTTCTAAAGCCTTCATACAAATTTATGCATTTCAGTCACCATTGCTTTAAGCACTTCTTAACTTTTACCTAGCTAACTGTTCACATAATAGCTCCACATGTAATCGGATATGACATCTACACCACTGGTTTGCTATCAAAGCGTATTTGATCAGACTGAAATATCCGTCAGTGAATATACCTCGAAGCGACTCAGTTTGATGATCAGCTGGGACGTAATTGAATTCAAATTAATTTTTTATAAGCATAATGATATCGGTAATTAAAGTATTTCAAAAGCATGTGTTCTGCGCTTATCAGAGATTTGGTCTCGATTAGATAATTGTCACGATGGTGGGATACTTGCGGAGTTAAACAAAAGGCTTCCCTTTGTGAACAGTGTGCCTTGGGGAGCTGCTTTGTTGTACAGCTGCCGCCACAACTTCAAAAGTATTTTACTACCTCAAAAGTGCTTCCTAACTTGCAAAGGTTGTGAAAAGCATCATGCGAGTGCAAGTCTTTATTTCTATCTTTAACTCCAAGCAGGTCAGCTGTATGCTCTAGGCTTCCCCAAATGGATTTCCGGATCTGCATTTTGAATAACTGACCAAGGAGTGGGGGGGGGAGGCTATTTCTGGAACCAGTACTGTGGAATGGAGAAAGGTTATTCAATAAGGGTGGTGAATGTCGGGTCTTGCACATTTTAAAGGCAGGGGCACATAGATTTTTGAAATCTATGGGGGGGGGGCTGGTGAAAGATTACAATGGGTAGAACGAAATGTGGAGGTGAGGAAACAATCAAATTGACCATGATCATGTTAAATGGCAGTACAGGCTTGAGGGGCCAAATCCTAATTCATATCTGATATTCTCTAGAGGTAAATACATTCCAAAGAAAGAATGATAATAAACTGATAGAATTATGCATTGTTTGAAATTGATCTGACCATCTCCGACATCTCCCTACTGTTTCTGGATCTCACCATCTCCATCACAGGAGACAAACTTGTGGCCGACATCTACTCCAAACCTACTGACTCCCATAGCTATCTTGGCTACACTTCTTCCCACCCTGTTTCCGGTAAAAACTCTATCCCCCTACTCCCAATTCCTCCATCTACGCCGCATCTGCGCCCAGGTTCTCACTAGTGTCTCCTCAAATATCCCACAGCTCCGGGTGGCATAGTGGTAGAGTTGATGCCTTACGGCGCTTGCAGCGCCAGAGACCTGGGTTCCATCCTGACTATGGGTGTTGTCTGTACGGAGTTTGTATGTTCTCCCCATGACCACGTGGGTTTTCTCCAGGATCTTCGGTTTCCTCCCACACTTCCAAAGATGTACAGGTTTAAAGGTTAATTGGCTTAGCATAAATGTAAACATTGTCCCTAGTATGTGTAAGATTGTGCTAGTATGCGGGGATCGCTGGTCGGTGCTGACTCGGTGGGCCGAATGGCCTGTTTCTGCGCTCTATCTCTAAACTGAACTAAACTAAAGATATGAGGGGCTGGTAGCATGTGGTAAATTAGAAATTATTAAAAGGCATGACGTGACAAGGCTTTGGCCAGTAATTAAACAAATAATATATGACTTAAACAAATATACATTTCTTTTAAGGCATAAAGACATAACAGGAAATGTGCTCCAACCAAGCATTGCTAGAGGAGTTAACATTAAATCCTAGGAAACGGCAACAACGTTGCCAGAAAAAGCAGTGAGTTGTGAGGATTAGGAATGTTTAGAATCCAGCAGAGGATGACCAAAAAATTGCCATGGTCTCAAAGAGATTTTATAAGTAGGCAAAAGACCAGCAAGGGCAAGTAAGATTCAGTACAGCCATAGATAGGAAAATGTATAAAGGGGAACAAGGAAATGGCAAAAAAATTGACCAAGGATCAAGTTTAGGATTTATATTTCTGTATTTCTCTCTATATTTATATTTTAATTCATTAACTATAGTTTATTGTGTTGGAAATTAATATGTTTTGTGACATTTTTTGTGACTTGTCCTTGATTATGCTGCTGGCGTTGCCGAGGCAGCGTGAGGTATAAATGGAGTCAATTGAAGAGAGGGTGGTTTGTGTGATGGTCTGCGCTGATTCCACAATTCGCTGCAATTTCTTGCGGTCATGGATAGAGCTGTTTCCAAACCAAGCTGTGATGCATCCTCATAAAATGCTTTCTATGGTGCGGTCTGTAGTCTATTGCGTTCTATTGTGTCTGTGTGGTCTATTGTGTATGTCTTTGTATATTGTGTGTGTGATAGGAAAGAATAGCAGCTGAATCTCACCTTCAGCTCTTGATCTGTAACTCTGCAGGCTACAGCTGTTCACAAACTTGTCCAAGTACTTGATAAATGTGATGAGGATTTCTGCCACTATCACACTTTCAGGCAATGAGTTCTGGACTCTGACCATTCTCCAAGTGAATTTGTTTTTCCTACATCTCTCCTCCGATCCTCGTCCATTTAAATCCGTACCCCTTGGCTTTTGACCATCTTCCTTTATTGTATGTGGTATTCATTTCTGCTCATGCAGATATAGCTATTCTTATTTACCACATATTACATCGCTAAAAAATTAAGTCTGTTTGATTTTTGCCTTCACTACTCAAAATTAAGTTACCTCCATTTCTGAAACATTTCACAGTACTAACTTGAATTTTTCAGGAATCAATCTTCACAAAATGACATTTGGATTACTGATATGAAGTACTGAACACTGTTTAAAGTGGTTGATTTTGTAAACAGCTGTCAGTAGTTAGACAAATCTTTCTTTTAATCTGACATATACATTTTTTTTAAGTTCCCATTTCATGTTGCGTGAGGATTAAATTAAAAGTTCCTGTTTTCGTAATTATTTCTGCTTGCCTTTCCCTCTAATTATTTTAACCTTGCTTGATCCAATTTCTGTACGTCTGTTTCTTTCTGAATTGTGCATTGTTTATTTGCCTCCTCTCATTCTTTCCATTGCACTTTCCAACTTTTCCAAATTTCTCTTAATTCTGAGCATCGTCTCTTTATAGCCTGTGATTTGTCACCGTTTTTTGCTTTGCACCAAAGTGGACGAAGACATTGGCTGGGAAAAGATAAGGAACAACTTTGAAAGGGCTAAACCGTATGGCTCAGTTAGGATTTGGACAGGCCCTGGAGGTATTGATATAATTAACTGGATCCACAATTTGTTATTCCCAGTGGAGTGGAAGGGGACTTGGACTTAGAAGCAGTAAAGTGATTGGTTGGGAAAGTGGAATTTGAAAACACTATAAATGGAACAGGGGTCACCTCGAACCAAATGAATAAAAGTACATGAAATATCATGTCGTGTGCTCGTGTTGAAGAGGAGGTAAAATGAGTACAATTCTGGAACAAAGTGGGGATGTGTGAGCAATTGTACTCGTAAAAATGTTTGTTCTCGAGTTTTGTTTTTGTGCTTAGTGCCATGCTTATGTGAACCAATCACTACAGCTACACTACAGACATGGCAGACTGCTGGGTAAAGTTACTAAAGTTTCGTTATAATTTGCACCTATCTGTGATCGAAGATCAGATGACTGCTGGCTACACAGGGGGTCAGACAGCATCTCTGGAGGAAAAGGATAGGTGACGTTTTGGGTCCGTACCTTTCTTCAGTCCCTTTTCCAGTCTGAAGATGGGTCCCGACCCGAAACGTCACCTATCCTTTTCCTCCAGAGATGTTGCCTGACCCACTGAGTTACACCAGCACTTTGTGTCTATCTTTGGTATGAACCAGCATCTGTAGTTCTTTTTTTCTACATTTTGGATTACTGGCAATGATTGTTACTTATTAATCTGCCTTCTCTCTGATTTGGTGCATTGAGAAATCTGTAATATTTTTTCTCTCTTCACCATAAGAGTCTCCTGGCCAAATCAATCCAGAATCACTCAATTATTTATCAGCTTTTTAAATTCGGGGATATAACAAAGTGAAGGAGTTACTGTGTGCGAATCCAGTGACATGGGCTGGTGATCTTGGGAGGTAATTTTGAATCACAGCACAGTGGTTGGGTCATTTAAGCTCAATTAACTAAATAGGTCTGGTACAAAAAAAGCTGATATCAAAACAGTAATCCACAAGAACCCATAATAAAAACCCATTTGGTTCACTCATGTGAATTCTGCTTATGTGGCCTACGTCTGATTCTGCACCCATCAATGAATCTTAATTGGCATCTGAGTAGGCTAGTCCGGGGACTAATTCAGGAGCAGTAACTGATCTGATCAGCCTTGCCAGCGGAGTCTACACCCCACAAAATGGTGGGCACCTCTAAATAATGCTGGGGTTTGAGATGAAGCTGTAGCTGACACTAACACACCCAGTCACTTGTTGGGAATGTGTTATTGATTCTGTTTATTTATATATGTCATCTGAGGGCATGGTTCACTGCTATTCTCTGCTGTGCTGTGGGATGATGTTGCTGCGTGATGCCTAAGCCCTTAATTAGGATTCATATGGTTGATTACCAGTATGCAGCCAGGGCTAATTGAAATTGTTTAAAATTCAAGCTAGACTTCTCCACTGAAGCTAACGTTACAGTGCTTTGTGGGGGTTTTTTTCTGCATGTTTAAAATGTATTCTGGTGATGGCTTTGTTTAATTTTACATTTCACAGAAGAGTAACAGCAGGGAAGGAGGCTATTTGGTGCATCAGTTCTTTTGACTGGTGCATGTGTTAAATGTACTGCAAACAGTCAGATATTTCTTTTCTTTGTAAACCAGGAACAATACCTGAATTCTGCTGAGCTTATTATACAAATCCTATTGAAATGATGAAGTTACAAAATTAATTAATTTGATAGAAGGAACAATACATAAGTTGTGAAATCAGTTTCACGTTATTATAGATAGGAAAATTATTGTCCTGTGTCTGCTCTTTGGTTATATATTAGAACTGTCTTTTGAAGATAATTAAATTTTGATAGTTCAAGATAAGTCTGATTATCGTCTGTCCGATTGTCTGTCTCTTGGACAGAATCTCTAAATTAATTTGATTGTCAGATGTTCAGAGGTTGGAATTCCAGTGCTGAATATATAGTTGGCATCTCGATATTGGTGTGGTGTGCATTTCTGTTATTGCCCGTGTCTTTGACCTTCCTTTGGCCTGTGCATTCCTGTCAGTGCGTGAGGCCATCATTTTGTCTATGTTTGCCTGTGCGAGCTTCTGCCTTCCTGTCTGTCTGCCACAGGGACTTTCCCTTCCAAAATGTGTCATATATTGGTGGGAATCCAGGGCCGTGAAGAGAAATGGTTGAGCAAGAAGAGGTTGCAAGCACAAAGATGTTGTCTGAAGGAGGATTGTGTTCATGAACAATGGGGTCCTGTGAAAGAAACTTAATGAAGATCTTCTGACCAACATTTGCTTTCACTTTTTCAGCATTTAGGGTTCCTTCTCCAGCAGTTGTCCGGAGCACTCTGGAAAATCTTTGTCCTTTCAGATAAGGCAGCGGTCCAATTGATCCTCTGCTGACTAGATTGAAAATCGAGACTCAGAAGGGGTGTAAACTTTAAAAAGTAGTTTGGAGCTCTAGAGCTGTTGCAGAGCAATCACAACCTGATGGAGCATTAACGTTTATTAGTTTAGTTTAGTTTAGAGATACATCGTGGAAATAGGCCCTTCGGCCCACCGATTCCGCACCGACCAGCGCTATCCTTCACGCACTAGGGACAATTTACACTTAAACCAAACCAATTAACCTACAAACATGTAAGTCTTTGGAGGGTGGGAGGAAACCGGAAATCTCGGCGCAAAACCCAAGCGGTCACGGGGGAATGTACAAACTCCGTACAGACAGCACCAGTAGTCGGGATCGAACCCGGGTCTCTGGCAGCAACTCTACCGCTGTGGCGCCCGGTGAAATCCAATGAATTTCTATTTATTCATTTCATGGGTACATTGTAGCACGGTCTGCATTTATTGTCCATCTTTAATCAACCCACTGAAGAGAGCAGAAACAAGGAAACTGCAGATGCTGATTAATACAAAAAGGATACAAATTGCTGGAGAAACTCAGCAGGTCTGGCAATATCTCTGGAGAACATGATAGGTTTCGCTTCGGGTCGAGACTCTTCTTCAGGCTGCAAAGAGTAGCTTGTGAAACTCTTTCAGATGGCAATTTAAGTCTGAAGAAGGTTCTCGACCCGAAACGTCACCCATTCCTTCTCTCGCGAGATGCTGTCTGACCCGCTGAGTTACTCCAGCATTTTGTGTCTACCGGCAATTTAAGTCAAACAGATTGGTGAGTTTGCAGCTGTTTATGCCAGACCACATAGGGCAGCAGATCTCCTTCATTAAGGACATCAGTAAACTGGGTGGGTTTTTAGAACAATCCAAGAATAAAGTCCTACAGCTGGAAATCGGAAAGAAGCAAAAAAGCAAATGATATTTCAGGTCAGTGACCTTTCATCAAGCATTCATTAAAAATTTCTCTGCAGATTCTGCCTGATGTGCTGAGTGTTTCTAGTATGTTCTGTTTGATTTTGTGGCATTCCACTATTTTCATACTCATCATTACTGACATGGATTGGAGTTAATCACAGTTTTATAGGCTGTTATTTCCTTTTAATTCTGTTCACCGCCATAACCCATCAAGATGTACATCAAGTATAGGCCTTCCCCCAGGTTGCGGTAGGACTCTTTTCCTGAGAACTGTTTGTAACCTGAGCAGTTTGCAAGTTGGAAATGTGGCCACCAGCAATATATACGCCAAAGGCAGCATGTAGCCAACCCAAGATCAGTTAACTCAATCATTCAGATATTACACAAAAGGAGCAACAGTTTGCACGGCAGAAGTAGTGCACAGCAGAAGATGCCTGTAGCCCAACAGCAGCCCGCTATTCTATCCTGTCAGACCCCCATATGTTCATTCCCTCTGTACGAACTGTACATAAGTCAGGTGTTTGTAACCTAGGGAGGACCTGGAGTTTAAAGAATTACTGCCCAAGCAGGCTCTCTTAAGCAAGCCTCAATGTGCCATTGCAAACATAACTGATGACAATCTTTCACAGAGTTATACAGCGCAGAAACGGGCCCTTCAGTCAAACTTGTCCATGCTGACCAAAGGTGCTAACCTCCTTTGCTTGCATTTGACCCATAAACCTTTCCCGTGCATTAACTTTTGCAAATAACTTTTGCTCATTTTAATTGTATCTGAGTCTCTCACTAATTCTGGCAGCTAGACACACCATCCTCTATGTGAAATTAATTTAGGATTTATTCATTTCGGAACAACCAGCAATTTGAAGCATTAATTCTATCCCTGCAGAATATTCCCAGCAATTTCTGTTTTGTTTCAGATTAACAGTACACACACTATTTGGCCTTTGGATCGATGATCCCTTTTGGAATAAATACAGGAATAACTGAATATTGTTCGAGACAAATCATCCTGTCATTTGGCTATTTTTAATACTTTAATCTTAAACACAGCATACTGGAAGCACGTCACCATCAGCTGGCAATCTGCTGGCAAAATTATTCAGTCCAAATGTGTCTTTCAAGTAAGATATTGAAAGCAGTATCAAAATTACTTGCAGCTGATTGGCACCATTTACATTCATAAACTAAAATACAGCAATTTAGCAGTCTTTGAGAACGTTGTAGGAATTAAACTAATAGCAATCAGAAGTTACTAGCTATGACTGACAATATGGTGCAATAAAGTCCTATTGTTGTTTGGAATATGTTCCCACAGGTCAATTCATCTCAAATTCAGTAAGCTGGACACAGGTGAAAGTAATGCAGTTTCTAATACAAACAAACAAAGCACCATTGATTTCCAACTAATATTTCCGGCCTAGAAAGAAAACTTTAAAGTTTTTTTCCTAACCATCCGTCTTTCGACAAACAATTAAAGTCTGACTGGTTTGATGCTTAGTTTCATTTAAAAAAAATAGACTTTGTGACTGAAATGGGCAAACTGTCCGGAATTGTTGCCTGCATTTGCCCCTTTCTCGATATCAGACATTCGTCTCCCTGGAGCAGGGCTTCCAACTGAAACTGGCTGGGATGCAAAGTAGTACCGTTAGGTTGCAAGTAGCCAACCCTGTCCTCAGAATTGGTGAGGTCATTTATAAAAATACCATTAAATTTGAAAAAAGAAAACAATAAATTAAAACAAGAAAACAGATGCTGGAAATTTGAAATCAAAACAGAAAATGTTGGAAATAATCAATGGGTTAGGAAGCATCTGTGAAGAGTGAAACAGGATAAACCCTTCAGGTTTGACATTGTATTACAGTGAAGGTGTTGGGAGTTGCCAAATTTGGGTTCATTTTTCCAGAAAATTCGGGGAAGACCCGCCCAATCAAGTTTCTGTTCACACCACTAAAGTAGTCACTGTCGATACCCTCTCGGTTTTTGGTGGATCTTATAGTTACAATTAAAACCACAAATTTCCATGCAATTTTTTGCCTGGAGTTTGGACAATTGTATTTGCTGTTGCAACAAAGGATCAGAGTTGTGGTTAGAAAGTCTGATATCACGTGTTCAAGTCCACACTCAGCAATGAAGTCTGTGGGTAAGTTGAAAAGAACCTCTTCATTAGAAAGCATCTGACTTTCTTATTTTTTCTAAGTCCTGTGCGTATTCTATGTGCTTTATTCATATTATCCAAGCCACTTAACATTGTTTAAAAATAAAATGGTATGAACAGACTGTAGGTAGCGAGCGTGGGTGGTGACAACAGTGAGGGGAGGAATGCATTAACCAAAATGGGGGCGGCTGTCAAAAGTCCAATGGCAAAGAGCCCAACCAGCAATTGTCGGAGACCTGCACAATGTTTGCACAGCTTTGGAATGGGCAGCATGATGGATTCTGTCAAGGAGAGATTATATTTGGAATCAATTTTGTAGCCACAGTAAGGATATTGAAAACAATTAAAAAAATCAATGGAATACTTTTATTTTCTGGATCATAACACATACTCCTTTTATCTCACCACTAGTTGTTAAAACTGGTATCCGCTGACAATATAATGGACATGTCAATGCTGGGTATGCCACACCTATGCCTAGGTTCAGATTTGTCTTGTGCCTCATCACCATCTTCAGCATAATCTGATGCAAGGTATCTACCCTGGGTAGAGGCCTGGATAGAGTGGATGAGGAGAGGATGTTTCGACGAGTGGGAAAGTTTAGGACTAGAGGCCATAGCCTCAGAATAAAAGGATGTACCTTTAGAAAGGAGATGAGGTGGAATTTCTTTAATCAGAGGGTGTTGACAAACGGCTGTGGAAGCCAAGTCAATAGATATTTTTATGGCTGAGAATGACAAAGTCTTGATTAGTACGGGTGTCAGGGGTTAGGGGCAGAAGGCAGGAGAATGGGGTGGAGAGGCGAAGATAGATCAGCCATGATTGAATGGCGCAGTAGTCTTGATGCGCCAAATGGCCTAATTCTGCTCCTGTATCTTCCAAAGGTATGACCTGGAAGGTCGACCATCCCTTTGCCTCCACAGAAGCTGCCTGGCCCACTGAGTTCTTCTACCAGTTTGCTACTTGCTCCAATTCCAGCATCTCAGTATCTTGTGTTTTCACTGTAGTACATTCTCATCCAGCCACAATAGTGAATGACAATCCAGCTGCCACAGCCTCCACTTTAATATAACAATACTTACCTTGATACTGGGCCACCAAGGGAAATATTTGGGAAGATTAACAAAAGCTTGGTCATAGAGATAGGTTTCAACTGACTATTGAAATGAAAAGAGATGGAGAAATTTGGTGTGGGATTTCCTGAACTTAAGAACAAAGCAATTAATGGTATGGTCCTCCATAGTGGAAGGGTTTAATTTTGGGATGATGAGGTGACCAGAATTAAAGGAGTGCAGAGATCTTGGATTGTCATCAGGCTGGAGAAGATTAAGGACATAAGGAGCAATTGGATCGAGGATAGGTTTCAAAATATGGATGCAATTTTTTAAATCAAAGTGCTGCTTAACTTAGACCACCACGTTTCTAGGCACCGAGGAGCAAGGCTTGGTGCAAGTTGGAACATGCTTCAGAATTGGGATCAGGGAGGCTGTCATGCGTGTGGTATCAAGTTCTAGATTTAACTTGGGAATGAAAATTTCTATGATAGTGGTAGAGGTTTGACGAAATATGTAATATCTTGCATGTATATAAGGTTGGAATGCTGAAATATTGAGGAACAATCATGATCCTGTCATACTTCGACGATGCAGACTTTACCCAACCATAATAACTTGTGGGTATGGCTGATAAAATGTATGTAATGAGTCTGAGACAGTTTGATGCTGTTCTCAATGGGTGCATCTCTTATAAAGCTGTCATAATTTAAAAACAATCGGTGGTGGTTTATCGTTCAAGAAGCACCATAGGCAATGGGCAAACATCATATTGCTGTGGCAATAAGTACTCTTCTCAGCAGCAGGTTCTTTATATACTATGAAATGTGATATAACTGATTTGGTAGGTTTTATGCTGGAACTGTGTACTTGAAATGGAGCAATTTCTATCTCTCACATTGATGAGCACCAATATTTGACAGAAACAAACGTGCTTTAAACAGAGAAGTATCAAAGGAAGCATATAATCGTGAATTTGTTACATTTCATAAATGTGTTTGAAAATACAATCTTTTTGAGCTGTATTTAAGAGTATACATTTATACGGAATAGATAATGTTTCAGGTCAAGACCCTTCTTCCACTGAAGAAGGGTCTCAACCTGAAACGTCACCTATTCCTTTTATCCAGAGATGCTGCCTGCCCCATTGAGTTACTCCCAACATTTTGTGTCTATATTCGGTTTAAACCAGCATCTGCAGATCCTTCCTATACATTTATAATCCTGGTTCAACTTGTACAATTGAAACAAAATCTGAAAAATAGATTATTTGCTGATAACATATGATTGAAAGATACAGCATGGAAACGGGTCTCCAGAATCCTTTCACACAAGTTCTATGTTAACCTATTTGTTGCACCCACTCCCTACACGTTAGGGACATTTTACAGAGGACAATTAACTTACAAACCCACACAACTATGTGATGTGGGAGGAAATCATCACCTGGACCACATGGTCACAGAGAGAACGTGCAAACATCTCATAGACAGCACCCGAGGTGAGGATTGAACCAGGCCCGTTAGTACTGTGAGTCGCAGCTCCACTAGCAGTACCACTCTGCTGCATTAATATGATCAACAACGGCAGGCGTTAAAAATATCTAATGAGGAACTGTATTCATGGCCCCTAATTTCCTGGAATTCTTTGGCTCAGTGTAAGTCTTGCACTGCTATTTTCTGAGAAAAGGTATTCTTAATGGAAATGTGATGGTTTCCAAATCAATTTTTCAAACTAGTTTCCTCAATTATGAGGACTTGTATCAAAAGTCTCAGCTCTCTATTTTCATAACTTTGTACTACCATGAAAATATCAGCCAAGAAGTCTTTCTTGGATTGTCATGAGTAATGTGCCGATAGAGCTTGATGCCAGGAAATGTAGATATAGCAAGGATGTGCCTTGCTGTTAAGCCAACAGCTCCCTGTGCTCCAAGCTGAAAATGAGGCCAACTAGTTAACCTAAGTGAATTCATTACCTAAGACCCCAATTTCCTATTGCACTCTCTTGGCAAGACACCCATGTGCCACTCGAGTGGGTTAACGTGGAACATGGAGTTTGATTCTTCACCAGCCAGTTGTGCTAAGTGAACTATGTGGACAAGACGAGCATAAAAATGCACAAACCATTGGGTTTGCCCAAGGAAATCCTCAATTTGTTGCCAAAACATGCATCTTTTTTTTTTAAACACGGCATTCAAGATGGCATCACTTGACTGGCAAAGGTGGTATGGTCAGTGGTGCTGATCCACATGTTGCTGGTTCCGCCATCCTCCAGGACGCTGCTTAATAACTGTTGGGGCATCAAATTTATTGTCATGCCCTGGAGTCTGTTCCGTAGGCAAGAGTCAAAGTTAAGGATTTAGGATTCCTCCAAGCTGAAGATGCAGCCAACTAGTTAACTTAAGTGAATTCATTACCTAAGACCCCAATTTCCTATTGCACTCTCTTGGCAAGAGACCCATGTGCCACTCGAGTGGGTTAACGTGGAACATGGAGTTTGATTCTTCACCAGCCAGTTGTGCTAAGTGAACTATGTGGACAAGACGAGCATAAAAATGCACAAACCATTGGGTTTGCCCAAGGAAATCCTCAATTTGTTGCCAAAACATGCATCTTTTTAAAAAAAATACGGCATTCAAGATGGCATCACTTGACTGGCAAAGGTGGTATGGTCAGTGGTGCTGATCCACATGTTGCTGGTTCCGCCATCTTCCAGGACGCTGCTTAATAACTGTTGGGGCATCAAATTTATTGTCGTGCCCTGGAGTCTGTTCCGTAGGCAAGAGTCAAAGTTAAGGATTTAGGATTCCATTAACTACCCATCAAGTTGATCGGGCTCTTGTGACCCATAATATCAATTTTGGCAGCTTCTTTGGGTGGCATTCAGAGACACAAGGGATACCTATGACATCTGTCCATGGTGCTCTTCAGGTTTTCCTCCATAGGATTGGATCACCATAATAGATTTTTAACCTAATGAAGGTTCACTACGCAAATATCAATATCAATCAATAGTCCATTTATTTGTCACATACACATAAATGTGCAGTGAAATGCAAAATGACCCGCAGTTCAACAATAAGACCAATAAAAATAAGCAATAAAAATATGCAATAACACATACAACCATAAAACAACACCAAACAAAAGAAACATCCATCACAGTGAGTCTCCTCCAGTCATGAATCAGATGAAAGATCTTTCTATCCGAATCAAACTAGAGGGTAGACACAAAAAGTTAGAGTAACTCAGCGGGACAGGCATCATCTCTGGAGAGAAGGAATAGGTGACATTTCGGGTCGAGGCCCTTCTTCAAATTAGAGGGTATAGCTTTAAGGTAAGAGGGGTAAAGTTTAAAGAAGATGTGCGGGATAGTTTTGTTTTCTACAGAGGGTGGTGAGTGCCCAGAATGTGCTGCCAGGAGTGGTAACGATGCAATAGGGGAAGAGAAGAGACTTGGATAGAGAAATGGATATGCAGGGAATGGAAGGGTATGGATTATGTAAGGCAGATAAGTGTTGGTCTTGGCATCATGTTTGGCACAGACATTGTGGGCCGAAGGGCCTGTTGCTGAGCTGCACTGTTCTATGAGTCAAACCAGCTCATTGCAAGATCCTGCAATCCACAGGTCTGCTGTCAGTAATCCTTAGCAAGAGTGGAACATGCAGGCAATATTGCCCTGACTGTTGCGTGGTTTGAATGACTACATTGAATACTGACATTTCTGCAAAATAGTCTTATGTAGTTTGGAATGACCTTGACATAAAACAAAACAGAAACGACTAAAAAGCGAGTACATAAAGTGAACAGATTTCAAGTAGTGACTACCGACGTTGATAAGTAAAAGTTTTTCTGTCCCACATGCAACCTGCAGTAGTTGGGAAATGCTGAGGCAGAAATTAAAAGACAGCACTCAGATGTGACAGGTGCATAAAACACAGGTGCACAAACCAACCTCCCTTCCATTGACTCCCATTTATACCTCAGGCTGCCTCGGCAGGGCCAGCAGCATAATCAAGGATGAGTCTCACCCCGGCCACTCCCTCTTCTCCCCTCCCCCATCAGGCCAGAGGTACAGAAGTGTGAAAACGCACACCTCCAGATTCAGGGACAGTTTCTTCACAACTGTTATCAGGCAACTGAACCATCCAACCCACAACTAGAGAGCAGTCCGGAGCTACTATCAACTTCATTGGACACACTCAGACTATCTTGAATTGGACTTTATCTTGCATTAATCGTTTTTCCCTTTACTATGTATCTACACACAAGATGGGCTCAATTCTATAATCATGTATAGTCTTTCCACTGACTGGTTAGCACGCAGCAAAAGCTTTTCACTGTACCTCGGTACACGTGACAATAAACTAAACATGACTATGCAGACTTCTCAGGCACTCCACCATTATAACAGCACCCTGCACATTCATTTTGACAGTGATATGGCTCAAAGATGTCTGAAGAAGGGTCTGGGCCCGAAACATCACCCATTCCTTCTCTCCGGAGATGCTGCCTGTCCCGCTGAGTTACTCTCTCTTGAAAACATCCAGTGAATTGGCCTCCACTGCCTTCTGTGGCAGAGAATTACACAGATTCACAACTCTCTGGGTAAAGAAGTTTTTCCTCATCTCAGTCCTAAATGGCCTACCCCTTATTCTTAAACTGCGACCCCTGGTTCTGGACTCCCCCAACATCGGAAATATTTTTCCTGCATCTAGCCTGTACAATCCTTTAAGAATCTTACCTGTTTCTATAAGATCCCCTCTCATCCTTCTAAATTCCAGTGAATACAAGCACAGTCGACCCATTCTTTCATCATATGACAGTCCCGCCATCCCGGGAATTAACTGGGTGAACCTACGCTGCATTCCCTCAACAGCAAGAATGTCCTTCCTCAAATTAGGAGATCAAAATTCCACACAATACTCCAGATGCAGTCTCACCAGGGCCCTGTACAACTGCAGTAGGACCTCCTTGCTCCTAAACTCAAATCCTCTCGCAATGAAGGCCAACATGCCATTAGCTTTCTTCACTGCCTGCTGTACCTGCACGCTTACTTTTTTCAAGCTAATATCAGCACTGGAGGATCAAACACTCTCGACCGCTGCCACTGCGCCATCAGAGAAGCCGATCGCTTCATCCCTTGCCTTCACTTTGGAAATTTGGGCCACCTGACCCTGCTCCTTCTTCATGCAAATAGGCAACAACCAAAGAACGTATCTCCAACAAAGTGGACATGCTTAATTTCCTTACTCTCCTGAGGAAGTAGAGGCACTGGTATGCTTTCTTGGCCCGAGCATCAATGTGATTGGACCAGGACAAATTATTAGTGAATAGCCTCTCCCCGTCAACCACTTAAGATACGATACAATAGAACTTTATCCCAGGAGGGAAATTGGTCTGCCAACAGTTATAAAACACAACAAAGTGCATGAAACATGATATGAAAGTGACAAGTGGAAAGTCCAAGATGGGGGATGTGCAAAGGTTGGGAGAGAGGAAGGGGAGTCAGTCTACCCCACGACAGAAGGGGGAGGAGTTGATAGCCACAGGGGAAAAAAGATCTCCTGTGGAGTTCTGTGCTGCATCTTGGTGGAGCCAGTCTGTTGCTGAAGGTGCTCCTCAGGTTGACCAGTGTGTCATGGAGGGGGTAAGCTGTATTGTCTAAGTTTGAGGAGCATCTTCCCCTCTAAGACCACCTGCAGTAAATCCAACGCCACCCCCAGGATGGAGCCAGGCTTCCAGATTTAGTTTAGTTTAGAGATGAGCTTGTTAATTCTGTTGGCATTCGCCAAGGCATCTTGAACCACCCTGTACAACCCTAACCTCAACGGTTCCCCATTACCCGAACCACCGAAGACTTTGCACTACATACTTTGTAGTTGCCCGAAACACTTTGGTATTTTTTGCGCTATCAAGTTCTGGTTTACTTAGATTAACTGAATTCCTTTTTTTTTTTTTGGTGCCTCATGTGCCTGCAAAGCTGCCGCAAGTAAGAATTTCATTGTTCCTGTTCATGTCCAGTACATATGACAAATAAACATAATTAATTGAAAATCTGGGTATTCTTTCAGTGTGTTAATGATTTCCAATTGAAAAACGCTATTGCTGAAGAGCTTAGAATTTGTTGCTATTGACAGATTAGCATTGATCATAAGGTGAATAATATGTTTTCCATTGGCATCGGAAGTTGACTATATGAAACTTGATAGCTTTGGCATTGTCTGTTATATTACCTTTTTGTCCCATTTTACTTGGATTTTATGACCTGGTTCATCTCATCACAAATACTCCATTTTCCAATAGACGACACCATTTATAATGGTTTTAAATTCTGTTTTTACTATTTCTAGATTATTGCTTTAGGATCATCTTAAACCAACTGGGATTAATGAATCATTCTAATGCCAATATAATACAGTATCTGACATTACTGTGTTATTCTGCAAATGTTATCCCTTTAGGTCAAATAACAGTTTGAGGAGCATACAGTCCCTCGAGCGTGGTGAATAATCCACACTGAGCACTGCTCCATTTTAGATTCCACTTTTACAGTAGAACCTCACCAAACATTGCATTTATTTTTTTTTACAATTTCACTCATTTTATGACTGTAAGGATTTTACTTGACTATAAGTGTCCTTTTGCGCTGTACACCGCTGGTGTGTCATTTATCTTGTCAACCCAGTCAAATAATCACCTGCAGTGGCTTCTCTTCCTGTCTTCATTGGTTCCAGTTTCAGATTAGTTTGTTGCAATATACATTAGTGTGCAATGAAATTCCTTGTTCACGTGAAGCTCACAGGATAAACAATATACATACAGTATGATAAATACACAAATAAATAAAACAACAAGTGCAAAACAGCACAATGTTACCGTGCTCTCCAAGTTCTATTCTTGTGGCATTTTGGTGATGTACTTGTTAATGTAATCTGATAATATTGCATCACATACACACCATTGCCACACAGATTTGATTCACCTCCTCTCCTGATCCTCAACTGCTGGGTTTCCAGACACTCGGATGTTAGTGAATTCCATTACTGGATAAGTGGAAATTTACTCCTCCTGAATATTTGGAAGTCCAAGGCTATTTACTTTGATCTCCACCTCATGGCCACCAGTTCTGTCCCTTCTCAAGCAAATGTCTGAAACTCAACTGCACTGTTCCGAACTTGTGACATTTGATCTTGCATTGAATATAGGACTATATATATCCGTGCCATCACTGAAACTATCCATCCCCTTAACATCACCAAATCCCAACCTCCATTCACATCCTCCAGAAGCTTTTACATCCATGCCTTCTCTGAACCCAAACATAACCACGGTAGTGCACTCCTGGTGGGCAGTTCTATTCTCTCTAAGTTTACGTCATCCATCCACAAAAATGTGTATGTTCCAATGAGCCTCCAAGTACTTGTTCACCTATCAGTCTTGTACATGCTACATTATCTCAGTTATGCAACCTTGATTTTAAAATTTACATTCTCGGTTTCACATCCCTCTGTGAGTTTGCCACTGACTACATCACTAATCTCTTCTGAGATAATATTTTTCATTCTTCACTTTTTCACCATCATTTGTTGAGGTTTGGGTGACCTTGGTTCTGGAACGAAAGCAATGTATTTTGAATAGTGTCGGAAGGAACTGCAGATGCTGGTTTAAACCGAAGATTGACACAAAAAGCTGGAGTAACTCAGCGGGCCAGGCAGCATCTCTGGAGAGAAGGACTGGGTGACAATTCGGATCGAGACCCTTCTTCAGGTTGGACATAGGTCGGGAGAGATTGGACTTGGGGGGCGGGGTGCTGGGGGCTGTAGTATAGGATGGAGTCGAGGTACATGGAAATCATTTCAATATGGAGAAGGGACTCGACTAGAAAAGTCATCCATTCCTTGTCTCCAGAGACGCTGCCTGTCCCGCGAGTTACTCCAGCTTTTTGCGTCTATTTTGAATAGTTTCCTATTAGACCTGCAGGTTAGATCACTCCTGCGGGAAGCTTGCCAGAAGTGTGATACAGGTTTGCAGTGAGAAAACAATAACCTGGTACGAATCTGAATGAAGAAATTATTTTACTTTCTGAACTTGGATTCTTAAAATATTTTGCAATTCATGATGTGAAGCAGCTATTTTTTTTAAGATGAACTTAAAAAATATATTTATTGTTGCTTTTGACTCAATCGCTTCTTTACATGTTGGCTGTTGGTATTATTTTGAATTTTGTTCTAATATGATGGGACGGTGGAGCAGCAGTAGAGTTACAGCCTTACAGCGCCAGAGACCTGGGTTTGATCCTGACTACGGGTGCTGTCTGTATGGAGTTTGCACATTCTCCCTGTGACCTGTGTGGGGTTTCTCCGGGATCTCCGGTTTCCTCCCACACTCCAAAGATGTACAGGTTTGTAGATTAATTGGCTTGGTATAATTGTAAATTGTCCCGAGTGTGTGTAGGATAGTGTTAGTGTGCAGGGATTGCTGGTCGGCGTAGACTCAGTGGGTCGAAGGACCTGTTTCTGCACTGCATCTCTAAACTAAAAAATGAAACTAAATTGAACTTATTTGAAGATGTCATCCTCTGCTGTTTTCTCTAAGTGCCTTATGTGAATGTGGAATCTATCATATGAGGAGAAGAAAGCCTGGTGGGTCTACTTTCTCTATGGTTCAGGACCACATGATAAGACAAGGAGATGCTTATCTTCCTACCTTGATCTAATATCAGTATGACTGATATATTTTCTTTCTTCTATCCATGGCTCTTGTCCTGTAAGACGAATGGGTCACCAAATAGAACTCGTACCAACGATTGTTCATCTTGAGTGAGTGGGAGGAGAATAAGAAACAGCACGGAGACTTTATAACCTCTGTTGTTGCTGCCTGCACACCGTGCTGCTGAGGGCAACCTATTTTCAGTTGAATGTAGATCGAATGAAGCAAGCAAGTCATTAAATTGCAGAGATTAGTTTGAGTTGAGATGATGTGAAAGTCATGGCTGTCTGCTATTGATATTTATATTTTCTGCCCAGGCAGAAATAGTTTCTGAACTTGTTTTTTTTTTCAACCTCAGATGTCTGTGGATTGTGTTTAAAGGTTAACATTGCATGATTGCAAACAGTAGGGAGCATTTCTTTGTGACGATTCCTGCATGGCAAATTAGAATTCATGGTTGATGTGGGAATTACACACCCAGGAAACAGTCCTTTATAAAAAATGCTCTTGTTTATGTAAAACTCAGGAGTAAATATTTAAAGTGATCACAATGTTAGCAATAAAGAGGCATGCCATATGGTGGATTGTGCTGTTTATTGCTCCATGATTTTCTGTGTTGAAATCTACGTTTCAAAATAAGCCTTAAGTTTTTCTGCTTAATTGGCTTTTGCTGTTGACTTGGTATATTTTTTCCATTTCACAGCATGGAGGTAACATATAACTTGCACGACCGTCAGAGCTTATTGTTTGTTCGTGCATTGGCTGTGGGCATTGTCACTTGGGGCATCTCATTCCTAGTTGCCCTCAAGAAGGTGAGCCATCACCTTCTATGTCAACCGTGCTTTACCATTCACATGTGTAGGAAGGAACTGCAGATAGACACAAAATGCTGGAGTAACTCAGCAGGAAGGCAGCATGCTCTGTGGAGAGAAGGAATGGGTGACGTTTCAGGTCGAGACCTTTCTTCCTTTACTTTTAAACCAGCATCCTACACAGGAACTGCAGATGCTGATTGAAACCGAAGATAGATACGAAAAGCTGGAATAATTCAGCGAGTCAGACAGCATCTCTGGAGAAAAGGAATCGTTGACGTTTCAGGTGGAGATCCTTTTGCAGACTGAGAGTCAGGGGAAAGGGAAACGAGAGATATAGACAGGGATGTAGAGAGATATAAAACAAATGAATGAAAGATATGCAAAAAAAGTAACAATGATAACGGAAACATGCCATTGTTAGCTGTTTGCTCGGTGAGAACGAGTATAGGCAATGAGGATCAACTAGACGACTTTGAAATTGAATTACTGTTCAGATATTGAATAGGAATATCCCGGATTGATACTCTACCATATTGAAGAAATGGCTATATATTCGAAGGCAGGTCACTTTATATTATGCAAAAGAGAAGAGATAGAAGCTGTGTTTCCATGTGCCTAATATCCTTTGACGGTCGCAAGTTTAGGAGTTGCTGTCAGTGTAATGATGGTGAGATTGTGCAGTGCATACTGCAGACAGCACACACTGCAGCCACTGCTTGGGAGGGAGATGGTGTGCCGATAACACAACCTGTTCATTCTGGATGGCTTTGACCTTCTACATGTTGTTGCAACTACTTTCATCCAAGCAAGTGAAGAGTACTCCATCATAGTCTTGACATGTGTTTTGTACTTGTTGGAACGGTCTTTGGAAATTGGGAGATGAGTCATTCAGCACAAATCACCAAGCCTCCGATCTGTTTTTATAGCCACAGCATTTATGTGGATTGTCATTAGATATTTGACCAGAGATGGCACTCAGTAATAACAGGACAGCGGTGGTAAAACATGTCAAGAGTAGGTATTTTGACTCGCTATTGGTTAGCACATTGCCTATTAGTCTTGTATGGTGAATATTAATTTTAAATATCAGCTCTTGTCTGAATGTTAGCCAGTTTTTCAGGCATGGGTCACTTCATTTGTTGAGGAGCTGCTCAAACAATGGAACCCTTTTCCACATATATCAATTATGGAACTTATGATGGAAGAAAATCATTTGTGACTTGGCAATTGTCTGCCTGATCTGCTGGGCATTTCTTCCTCCTCTGCATTTTGTAACTCCTTCATTCTTTTGTCTATGTTTTTTTTGTCAATGTTCTCTCTCTCTCTCTCTCTCTCTCTCTCTCTCTCTCTCTCTCTCTCTCTCTCTCTCTCTCTAACCAATACCATTCACTCACCGATCAAATCGTTTTTTTACAGCTTATTCCCATGGACACCCTGCGCTTTTACCCTGTCAGAGACATCTCGCTCTCCCACCGTTCCTGTGGCTTCACAAGCTTCTTTTATCTCCTCAATTCTGACAAAAGATCTTCAACCTGAAATGTTAGCTTTGTTAATCTTCCCATAGGTGTGGCCTGACCTGCTGAGCGTTTCCAATATTTTCTGTTTTATATTTTAGAAATAGAGTAATTGAGTAATGCACCACAGAAACAGGCCCTTCAGTCCAACTTGTCCATACCGATCAAGATGCCCCATCTAATTTAGTCCTATTTGACCACATCTGGCACATTATCCCCCTCAACATTTCCTGTCCATGTACCTGTCCAAATGTCTTTGAAATGCTGTATGGTGCTCACCTTAACCACTTCCTCTGGCAGCTCATACCATATACCCACCATCTTCTGAGTTAAAAAGTTGCCCTTCAGGTTTCTATTATATCGGCACGGGGCGGCACGGTGGCGCAGCGGTAGAGTTGCTGCCTTACAGCGAATGCAGCGCCGGAGACCCGGGTTCGATCCCGACCACTGCTGCCGTCTGTACGGAGTTTGTACATTCTCCCCGTGACCTGCGTGGGTTTTCTCCGAGATCCTCCCACACTCCAAAGACGTACAGGTATGTAGGTTAATTGGCTTGGTAAATGTAAAAATTGTCCCTAGTGGGTATAGGATAGTGTTAATGTACGGGGATCGCTGGTTGGCACGGACCCGGTGGACCGAAAGGGCCTGTTTCCACGCTGTATCTCTAAACTAATCTAAATATCTTTCCCCTCTAACCTTAAAGCTATATTGTCTGGTTCTTGATTCCACATCCAGCAGATGAATGCTTCTCAAGCCTGCTCAAGCATGGAATCATAAAGTTGTACAACACAGAAACAGGCCCTTCTGCACAGTTTGTCCCATGCCGACCAAGGTGCTCCATCCAAGCAAGTTCCATTTTTCCCATGCCTGGCCTCTCTAAACCTTTCCTATCTATGTACCTATCCAAATATCTTTTCAATGTTGTAATGTACCTGTCTCATCAAAATACAAACACATTTGTACTTATTATATGATTCCCACCCTTTAGAATCTACAGTTTGTTTTTTGGATATTGGCCTGATCATCATTCCTTCTGAGGTGTTTCATGGAGAATTTTGGTCAGACCTGCTTACACAAAAGCATTAGAGAGCTCAAGCACCTCTCAGTACTTTGTGCCTTGCCATTTAGGTTCAGGGCGATTTGGGTGGCAAACCAACACTGGTAGATCAGTAAATAGTTCATATTTAGCCCGTGGATCACTTGTACTTGTGGATCGTTTGCTCGTTGAAAAGATGATTTTGCGTTAACAAGGAATTTGAACAGAATTAATATGTAGTAAGTCCATCAGAATCCCGAAAATAGTTGTTCTTCTAGGGGCTGCACAGTGGCTTAGCGGTAGAGTTGCTGCCTTACAGATTCAGAGACCTGGGTTTGATCCTGACTCGGTGCTGTCTGTATGGAGTTTGTACGTTCTCCACTGATGGCGTGGGTTTTCTCCGGGTGCTCTGGTTTCCTCCCAGACTCCAAAGACGTACAAATTTGTAGGTTAATTGGCTTTGGAAAATTGTAAATTGTTCCTTATGAATCACCCCTTATGAATCACCCATTAAAAGAGTTCTCTGTGAAGTCCTCTTTCACAAGTGGAATGAAGACATCAAGTAATTGCTCATAGTGTAAAGTTTGGGATAGCCATTTTTGAGAAGCTCCATGGTGAGAGCATTAAATAGAAGAGCTTTTATATTTTCATATTAAATAAATGCTTTTAGATTAGTGTATTATTGCCATGTGCACCGAGGTACAGTGAAAAGCATTTTTGGGCATGCTGTCCAGTCAACGAAAAGACTATACATGATTGCAATCAAGCTGTCCACAGTGTACAGATACAGGATAAAGGATATATTATTTAGTGCAACATAAAGTCCTATAAAGCCTGATTAAAGATAGTTCAAAGATCTCCAATGAGGTAGATGGGAGGTCAGGACCTTGCTCCAGCTGGTGAGAGGACGGTTCAGTTGCCTGACAGCAGCTGGGAAGAAACTGTCCCTGAAGAAGGAGGTATACATTTTCAAACATCTGTAACTCTTGCCTGATGGGAGACGGAGGCGAGAGGGTGACCAGGTGAGATTGGTCCTTGATTATGCTGGTGGCCTTGCTGAGGCAGCGCGAATTGTAGATGGAGCCCATGAATGGGAGGTTGGTTTGCATGATGATCAGGGCTACTTTCACGACTCTTTGCAATTTCTTGCAGTCTTGGATTGAGTTGTTCCCAATGCATGCTGTGATGCATACTGATAAATGCTTCCTATGGCGCATTTGTAGAAGTTTGTGAGACTTGTTGGGGATATGCCAAACTTCCTAACCTTCCAAGGAAGTAGAGGATTTGGTGTGTTTCATTGCTGGTCAATTGATGTAGGACAAATTACTGGTGATATTTATTCCTAGGAACTTGAAGCTTTAGGTGGTACCTGAGTAGGTGGGACTAGTTAATTTGTGTCATGCAGACAGAATAAAATATATTTATCAAGTGGTGATAATCTAAAATAATTTGTGAATATTTTTGCTTTCTTGTGTACAGTAAAAACCTCTTATTCTTACATTAATGGGGATGCTCTCAATAAACATGGCAACACATATTTTAAACTGGAGAAATATAATATGTTTAAATAAAAACATTCCATTTGCTCGAACTGATTTGTAGTAATCAAGAAGATTGATCAAGGTGTATGTCCTTTCTCTGATTTTCAGAAAGTAACTGATAAAGCCATACATAAGAGAGCAGGAGGAAAAACTGACCAGCTTGCTTTCATAGCAGCTGAATGACGTTCTGAGCTGTTTTTCTCCCAAATACATTCTATTTGATAACATATTGAGGTTTTAGTGAGGCTTTTGCTTTTATTATTTCTATATTCATGGCTATTTTGATGAAGGCTGGCATTGCAATAAGTATTCAGAATCGTGCTCTTGTAGCGCGACGTGTTACTGAAACATTAAACTAACTGCTCTCTCCGTCTCATTGCATAATCATGAAATAAAGAAATTGCTGAGCAATACATAATGGCATTCAGATGAACAACTGTGTTACATGCATTTTCAAATTGTATATGTTGTACCAGATTGCACTCAATAATCGTTGTGCTACTGCCACCCTTATCGTCATCAATGTCCTGGGTTGATTTGTAGGGATCTCTCTCGTACTTCTCATATTTCCCTCGTGTAGTAGGAGGCCCTTCGGCCCATTGAGTCTATGCTGGCTCCCAAAGTATTCCCATCAGCTCCTCTCGTGCATTTATTTATTTGCAAAACTATTATCTCTAGCATTACCCCAAGCCCACCCAAATCCCGAATTCCCTTACCACTCACCCACACGAGGGGCAAGCTTCGGGAACGATTTAACCTACCGGCACAACTTTGAGATTTGGAAGGAAACTGGAGGAGACCTGCGTGATCACTCGCCGAACTCAATGCTGATCAAAGTACCAGCCCTTGATGTTGCCAGTCTGTTTGAATATTTCTTAGAAAAATCATTAAAAACATGAATCTGTCAAGTTAAATTTCCCCCAAAAGAATTTATTTTAGTTTAGGAATGAGGTGCAGAGCAACTCTTAAAGATCCAGCTCATGAACTTACAAGGTGAGTTTATTTAATTTTGACAGAGTATAAATTGTTTTCAGATGAAAGTATCAGTAAATGTCAGCATGTGCTAACATTTTTGGAACATCTCCAAAAGGGTTCGCTCTTTTCTCCCTCTATGCACAAGGTTCAGTCATCCTCTCTCACTCATTCATTTATACAGTCACGCAATTTTATACACACACACACTTACACACTTAACCACGCACACAAACTTACATACACACACTTACACGCACGCACACACTCACATACGCACACACTTGTATTCGGTCACACACTCCTACGTTTATTCTACCAGCAGAGACACTAAACAATCCTCCCAACATTTTTCATCCTTGCATTTATCCAAAATCGAGATGTCCGAAGAGCTCTCATCTTCTATTTGGCCAAACAATTGACTTTATGATTTAATATCCGATTTAATTAATTGGCATTGCAGTATTCTGACCTTGCACTGCCAGCCTCCCTTAAGTTCTCTGGTTTATGCGGACGGTGAAAATTGTGCAGCAGTTTATTATTTTTGAGGATTGTTGTGCAATTATTGGAGGAATTAAAAGTAATAAAATTTGATGTGGTTTTTTCTCAATGATTTGAAATAATGTTCTGTCCCTCATTGCAATGAATGTGTTTTTAATGAAGCAGAATAAATGGATATGCTTACAGAAAATGCTTGTGTTCAAATGGTTATTGCATAATCCGTACGTACATCAAAGATGTACATCACGGTTGAAGTGAACAAAGAATGATAAGAGTACAGCCCTGCCGACTTTACTCTGAATATCCCACTTGCAGATCAACTTTTTACTTTCAGAGATGTTCTTTAATGTATCACGAGGATTTTTTTCCTGATTATATGCTTTCATTGTTGAGGCCCATTATTTAACTTGGTATATTTACTTGTCTCGCTAAAAGCATCCAAAATCCTTTATTGTATTTTTGTGGTCTCATCCTGACCACAGCTAATGATAATACCCATTGAGGAGGAAGTGTATGTAAATTACAATGGCTTGTTGATTTTTATCCAGTCGTATAGGGAAGAGAACAGAACAGCACAAAAAAAAACAGGCTGTTCTTTGGAACTGATCCCACTGAAGACAAGTCTGTTGTTTCAGCCATTTGGCCATTTGTCAGCAATTCTTTCGACTTCTCTCCTGTGCTGTTGCTTGGCAACATGGGCTGGAGCAGTGAAGCCATGGCCAAAGCAATTCAACGAGCAGATTGTTGGGTGATTTATTAGTGAGGCTGTGAGCTTAGAGAGCTAGGCAGCTGAACTGGAGCCTTAAGCAGGGGCACAAGAAAACCAATAGCACTTGGATGCTGTTTTATAGATGGATCTTCACTGTTTGGTAATGCTGAGTAAATAATCAAGGTGCAATGATTATGCGGGGCAAGGACTAATCGTCCAATTGTAAGTAGAGGTTATCCTTCCAGTTATTCCGCACATTCAAATCTAATCAACCAAGAACGATACAGCAGCAATCTGATGCAGGGTGTGCTTTAATATATTATATATATATATCATGCCATTAAGGTTGTGCTGAATTAAGTAGGGAGTTTGCCTTTGTAACAGTTCATGCCTCTATTTTTATTTATCAGACCACCTAACGCGTTTGTGATGTGGCTGAAACTGCAAACAACGTGCAGCCATCTTATATTAATATTCTGCAGTTAAAATACCAACATGTATTCCAAACACTTG
>NW_027601993.1:0-56095 GCF_053455715.1 Rhinoraja longicauda | reverse complement strand
GGAAGGGGGGGAGGTGGAGGGAGGGGGGGAGGGAGAGGGGAGGGGTGGGGGGAAGGGGGGAGGGAGGGAGGGTGGAAGGGGGAGGGAGGGGGACATCCCCTTTTCCCAGTACCCCTCTTTCCCCGTTGTGCCCGTCCTCGTAAGGTTTCCATTGTAACCGGGAGGGGAGTGGGGGGGAGGGAAGGGAGGAGGGAGGTGTGGAGGGGGAGGGGAGGGGGAGGGGGAAGGGGGAAGGGGGAAGAGGGAGGGAGAGGGGAGGGAGGGGGTAGGGAGGGGGGAAGGGGGGAGGGAGGGGGACCACCCGTTTTCCCAGTACCCCTCTTTCCCCGTTGGGCCCGTCGTCGTAGGGTTTCCATTGTAACCGGGAGGCGGGGAGGGTGGGGGGAGGGAGGGAGGTGTGGAGGGAGGAGGGGAGGGAAGGGGGGGAGGGGAGGGTGGAAGGGGGGGGAGGTGGAGGGAGGGGGGAGGGAGGGGGAAGGGGGAGGGAGGGGGACCTCCCATTTTCCCAGTACCCCTCTTTCCCCGTTGGGCCCGTCCTCGTAGGGTTTCCATTGTAACCGGGAGGCGGGGAGGGAGGGGGGAGGGAGGGAGGAGGGAGGTGTGGAGGGAGGAGGGGAGGGAAGGGGGAGGGGAGGGGGGAAGGGGAGGGGGGAAGAGGGGGAGGTGGAGGGAGATGGGAGGGAGGGGGGAAGGGAGGAGGGAGGGGGACCTCCCCTTTTCCCAGTACCCCTCTTTCCCCGTTGGGCCCGTCCTCGTAGGGTTTCCATTGTAACCGGGAGGTGGGGAGGGAGGGGGGAGGGATGGAGGGGAGGGGGATGGAGGGGGGGAGGGGAGGGGGTGTGAGGGGAAGGGGGGAGGGGGGAAGGGGGGAGGTGGAGGGAAGGGGAGGGAGGGGGGAGGGAGGGGGAAGGGGGGAGGGAGGGGGACCTCTCCTTTTCCCAGTACCCCTCTTTCCCCGTTGGGCCCGTCCTCGTAGGGTTTCCATTGTAACCGGGAGGGGAGTGGGGGGGAGGGAAGGGAGGGAGGAGGGAGGGTGGGGGGGAGGGGAGGGGGAAGGTGGAGGGAGGGGGACCACCCCTTTTCCCAGTACCCCTCTTTCCCCTTTGGGTCCGTCCCCGTAGGGTTTCCATTGTAACCGGAAGGGGGGGAGGGAGGGTGGAAGGGTGGAGGGAGGGGGGGGGAGTGGGGAGGGAGTTGGGGAGGGGGGGAGGGAGTGGGGATGAAGGAAGGGGGGAACGGGTTGAGGGGGGAAGGGGGACGGGGTCCCAAACCACCAAGCCCCCTCTGCAACGACCCCTGTTGTCCCCCTCCCCACTTGCCCCGGTGGCCCACGAGCATAGGGGCCCCATGCTGATCTGTGTATGTTAAGTGACTTGCAATAAAAAACACAACTTTAAAAAACAATCAGCTGCTTTTCGCAACAATGTTGAACCCATCTCACACAAGCATTGTGACGTCACAAGCTGAAGACCTTGAAAAAAAAGGTTAAAAATAAAAGATGTAAATTTGTAAAGAGTAGACACCCAATAGCAGCTGCTTGTCCATTGTGACATCACACGCTGAAGGGGGGGGAAGGGGGGTCAGCTCGAGCTCATCTCACAGGGGCATTGTGACATCACAAGCTGAAGACCTTCAATAAATCCGCACCACAGCGCCCCCTATAAATTAGGGGGTGGGGGGGAGCGCTTTAAAACCTCTGTAACTTAAAAAACATGCGACCGAATTAAATAAAAAATAATTTTCCAGCAGATAACCGCGTGGTGATTAAGGTGGTGCAAAAATCGTGGCGCTACGGTTCACCGTTTTGACGAAATCAGAGAAACCGTTGTTACGCGCATACCAGGTCAAACCCCAAAAAAAATATACACAAGAAGTGAGTTTTAATAGTATATAGATAGACTAGAACAAGTGTGACCGTTCAAGCGGGCCCGTTGGGCCCGTCCCCACACCCCCCATTCTCTCCTCCCCCAGCCCCACTCTTACTCTCCAAGTGTGCCCGTTGGGCCCGTCCTCCTGATCTGTGCATGTCAAGTGACCACTATAACCTTCTTTTTTTTTTTTTTTCCTAATCAGATGTGCAGCACTTTGGTCAACATGGGTTGTTTTTAAATGTGCTAAACAAATATAATTGACTTGACTTGACTTGACTTGACTTGCAATAACAAAACAATCAGTGCTTTTCTGGAAACTTTTCGAAACAATGTAGCCGTCACAAGCTGAAAACTAAATCCTTTTCTGTCTGTCAAGTGACCACTATAACTGTCTTTTTTTTTTTTTTCCTAATCAGATGTGCAGCACTTTGGACAACGTGGGTTGTTTTTAAATGTGCTATACAAATAAAACTGACTTGACTTGCAATAACAAAAAAGACTACTTGGAAGCTTTTCGAAACAATGTAGCCGTCACAAGCTGAAACTAAATCCTTTTCTGGAAACTTTTGGAAACAAATGTAGCCGTCACAAGCCACAAGCTGAAAACTAAATCTGCACCGCAGCGCCCCCCTGAAAAATGGGGGGGGCAGCGCTTTAAAACCTCTGTAACTTAAAAAACACGCGACCAAATTAAATGAAAATATCACGGCCGAGCGAGCGCGAGATTGGCGATTGAGGCGGTGCGAAAACCGTCATGCTACGGTCCGCCGTTTTGCTGCAATCGCTGTTACGAATAAATATACGATATATTCAGGTCAAACCCAAAAAATATATATATATATATTCACAAGATCTGAGTTTTAGTATTATATACTAGACCGAGTGGGCCGTTGGGCACGTCCTCGTAGGGTTTCCATTGTAACCGGGAGGGGAGGAAAGGGGGAGGGTTGGGGGAGGGAAGGGGGAGGGAGGAGTGGAGGGAGGGGGGGAGGGGAGGGGGGGAGGGGGGAGGGAGAGGGGAGGGAGGGGGGTAGGGGGGAGGGAGGGGGGAGTGGGGGGATGGGAGGGGGGAGGGGGGAAGGGAGGAGGGAAGGGGGGAGGGAGAGGGGAGGGAGGTGGGTAGGGGGGAGGGAGGGAGGGGGACCTCCCCTTTTCCCAGTACCCCTCTTTCCCCGTTGGGCCCGTCCTCGTAGGGTTTCCATTGTAACCGGGAGGAGGGGAGGGCGGGAAGGGGGAGGAGGGAGGAGGGAGGTGTGGAGGGAGGAGGGGAGGGGAGGGAGGGGGGAAGGGAGGGAGGGGGGTAGGGGGGAGGGGGAGGGAGGGGGAGGGAGAGGGGAGGGGGAGGGGAGGGGGAAGGGGGGAGGGAGGGGGGAGGGAGGGGGGTAGGGGGGAGGGGGAGGGAGGGGGAGGGGGGAGGGGAAGGGGAAGGGGGGAGGGAGGGGGACCTCCCCTTTTCCCAGTACTCCTCTTTCCCGTTGGGCCCGTCCTCGTAGGGTTTCAATTGTAACCGGGAGGGGGGGAGGGAGGGTGGAAGGAGGGGGGAGAGGGATGGAAGGGTGGAGGGAGGCGGGGAGGGATTGGGGAGGGAGCGGGGAGTTAGGGGGGAGGGAGGAGGGAGTTGGGGAGGGAGGGGAGGAGGGGGGGAGGGAGTGGGGATGGAGGTGGGAAGGAGGGGGGATGAAGGGGTTGAGGGGGGAAGGGGGACCTCCCCTTTTCCCAGTACCCCTCTTTCCCCGTTGGGCCTGTCCTCATAGGGTTTCCATTGTAACCGGGAGGGGGGAAGGGAGGGAGGAGGGAGGTGTGGAGGGAGGAGGGGAGGGGGAGGGAGGGGGTGAGGGGAGGGGGGGAAGGGGAGGGGGGGAAGGGGTGAGGGGGTAGGGGGGAGGGGGTAGGGGGAGGGGAGGGAGGGGGATCTCCCCTTTTCCCAGTACCCCTCTTTCCCCGTTGGGCACGTCCCCGTAGGGTTTCCATTGTAACCGGGAGGGGGGGAGGGAGGGTGGAAGGAGGGGGGAGGGGGAGAGGGATGGAAGGGTGGAGGGAGGGGGCAGGGAGTGGGGGAGGGTGGGATGGAGGGAAGGAGGGAAGGGGGGAGTTAGGGGCTGAGTGGTGATGGAGGTTGGGATTGAGGGGGGAGGGAGGGGGGGAGCGAGTGGGGATGGAGGTGGGAAGGAGGGGGGAGGAAGGGGTTGAGGGGGGAAGTGGAACCTCCCCTTTTCCCAGTACCCCTCTTTCCCCCACCACCAAGCCCCCTCCGCAACGACCCCTGTTGTCCCCCTCCCCAGTCCCCATTCTCAGACCCCCCCCCATTCTCTCTCTCCCCAGAAGGGGGGGAGGGAGGGTGGAAGGAGGGGGGAGGGGAGAGGGATGGAAGGGTGGAGGGAGGGGGGGAAGGATGGAGGGAAGGGGGGAGGGGGGGGAGACCTCCCCTTTTCCCAGTACCCCTCTTTCCCCGTTGGGCCCGTCCCCGTAGGGTTTCCTTTGTAACCAGAAGGGGGGGAGGGAGGGTGGAAGGAGGGGGGAGGGGGAGAGGGATGGAAGGGTGGAGGGAGGGGGGGAAGGATGGAGGGAAGGAGGGAGGGGGGGAGTTAGGGGAGGAGGGGTGAGGGAGGTGGGGAGGGAGTTGGGGAGGAGGGGGGGAGGGAGTGGGGATGGAGGTGGGAAGGAGTGGGGAGGAAGGGGTTGAGGGGGGAAGGGGGGGAGGGAGGGAATAGGGGCCCCATGCTGATCTGTGTATGTTAAGTGACTTGCACAACTTTAAAAAACTGGCAGTTGCTTTTCGCAACAATGTTGCAACAATCTCACACAAGCATTGTGACGTCACAAGCTGAAGATGTAAATTTAAAACCGAGCTGATCTCTCATTGGTGCACGGGTGGCATTGTGACATCACGCGCTGAAGCCCCTTCAAGAAAAGGGTTAGAAATGAAAATTTATACTTTAATATCTCTCTAGCTTTAAAAAGGTAGCTTCAATTTGAACGAAAGTACTTACAATAGTTGCCCATGTTAATGGTGAATACGGCGGTACAAAAATCGTAGCGCTTTGGTGTACCGTCTAGGAGGAGTAGGGTTTGTAAGTTAAGCGTCAAGAAAGACACTTCGGAATCTTCCGTACATACACATATACATCCATACATACGGAATGTTGGACCGCAGAGTTTTAGTAGTATACTAGACCGAGTGGGCCCGTTGGGCCCGTCCTCGTAGGGTTTCCATTGTAACCGGGAGGATGGGAGGGAGGGAAGTGGGAGGGAGGGGGGGAGGGGAGGGTGGAGTGGAGGGGGGAGGGGAGGGGGAAGGAGGGGAGGGGGATGGGGAGGGAGAGGGGAGGGAGGGGGGTGGGGGTGGGTCTATTTTACTTTAAAATAAACAGCGTTCTTTGTTGAAAAGGAAATAAACTTATCTATAGAGCATCAGCTTTTTTAAAATAAATAAAATCAAACTTAATGAAAATCACATTCCTCATTTTAAATAAATGTCTTTGTTATAAATGAAATCAAACAGCGGGAGAGGCGACGGCGACTACACCTCCCGGCGGTCAGCGCTGCTGGGACGGGAGGGAGGGAGGGATGAGGGAGGGAGGAGAGTGGGGAGGGAGGGGTACCTCCCCTTTTCCCAGTACTCTTCTTTCCCAAACCACCAAGCCCCCTGTTGTCCCCCTCCCCAGTCCCCATTCTCAGACCCCCCCATTCTCTCTCCCCCAGATACACTCTTACTCTCCCCCCCCCCTTTCCCCAGCACACCCCTTTCCCCGTTGGGCCCGTCCTCGTAGGGTTTCCATTGTAACCGTGAGGCAGGGAGGGAGGGGGGAGGGAGGGAAGAGGGAGGTGTGGAGGGAGGAGGGGAGGGGAGGGAGGGGGAGGGGGGAAGGGGGGGAGGTGGAGGGAGGGGGGAGGGAGAGGGGGAGGGGTGGGGGGAAGGGGTGAGGGTGGAAGGGGGAGGGAGGGGGACCTCCCCTTTTCCCAGTACCCCTCTTTCCCCGTTGTGCCCGTCCTCGTAAGGTTTCCATTGTAACCGGGAGGGGAGTGGGGGGGAGGGAAGGGAGGAGGGAGGTGTGGAGGGGGGAGGGGAGGGGGAGGGGGGAAGGGGCAAGGGGGAGGGAGAAGGGAGGGAGGGGGTAGGGAGGGGGGAAGGGGGGAGGGAGGGGGACCACCCGTTTTCCCAGTACCCCTCTTTCCCCGTTGGCCCGTCGTCGTAGGGTTTCCATTGTAACCGGGAGGAGGGGAGGTAGGGAAGGGGGAGGGAGGGAGGAGGGAGGTGTGGAGGGAGGAGGGGAGGGGGAGGGAGGAGGGGAGGGGGAGGGAGGGGGAAGGGGGAGGAGGGAGAGGGGAGGGAGGGGGGTAGGGGGGAGGGAGGAGGGAGGTGTGGAGGGAGGAGGGGAGGGGGAGGGAGGGGGGAGGGGAGGGGGGAGGGAGAGGGGGAGGGGGAGGGAGGGAGCGTGTAAGGGGGAGGGAGGGGGACCTCCCCTTTTCCAGTACCCCTCTTTCCCCGTTGGGCCCGTCCTCGTAGGGTTTCCATTGTAACCGGGAGGAGGGGAGGGAGGGAAGGGGAGGGAGGGAGGAGGGAGGTGTGGAGGGAGGAGGGGAGGGGAGGGAGGGGGTAGGGGGAGGGGGAGGGAGGGGGGAGGGGAGGGGGAAGGGGGAAGGGAGGGCGACCTCCCCTTTTCCCAGTACCCCTCTTTCCCCGATGGGCCCGTCCTCGTAGGGTTTCAATTGTAACCGGGAGGGGGGAGGGAGGGTGGAAGGAGGGGGGAGAGGGATGGAAGGGTGGAGGGAGGGGGGAGGGATTGGGAGGGAGGGATGGAGGGAAGGAGGGAGGGGGGGAGTTAGGGGGAGGGGAGGGGGGAGGGAGTTGGGGAGGGAGGGGGAGGAGGGGGGAGGGAGTGCGGATGGAGGTGGGAAGGAAGGGGTTGAGGGGGGAAGGGGGACCTCCCCTTTTCCCAGTACCCCTCTTTCCCCGTTGGGCCCGTCCCCGTAGGGTTTCCATTGTAACCGGGAGGGGGGGAGGGAGGGTGGAAGGAGGGGGGAGGGGGAGAGGGATGGAAGGGTGGAGGGAGTTGGGAGGGAGTGGGGGAGGGTGGGATGGAGGGAAGGAGGGAGGGGGGGAGTTAGGGGCTGAGTGGTGATGGAGGTTGGGATTGAGGGGGAGGGAGGGGGGGAGGGAGTGGGGATGGAGGTGGGAAGGAGGGGGGAGGAAGGGGTTGAGAGGTGAAGTGGGACCTCCCCTTTTCCCAGTACCCCTCTTTCCCCGTTGGGCCCGTCCTCGTAGGGTTTCCATTGTAACCGGGAGGAGGGGAGGGAGGGAGGAGGGAGGTGTGGAGGGAGGAGGGGAGGGGGGAAGGGGGAGGGAGAGGGTTAGGGGGGAGGGGGAGGGGGGAGGGGAGGGGAGGGAGGGGGACCTCCCCTTTTCCCAGTACCCCTCTTTCCCGTTGGGCCCATCCCCGTAGGGTTTCCTTTGTAACCAGAAGGGGGGAGGGAGGGTGGAAGGAGGGGGGAGGGGGAGAGGGATGGAAGGGTGGAGGGAGGGGGGGAGGGATGGAGGGAAGGAGGGAGGGGGGGGAGTTAGGGGAGGAGGGGTGAGGGAGGTGGGGAGGGAGTTGGGGAGGAGGGGGGGAGGGAGTGGGATGGAGGTGGGAAGGAGTGGGGAGGAAGGGGTTGAGGGGGGAAGGGGGGGGAGGGAGGGAATAGGGGCCCCATGCTGATCTGTGTATGTTAAGTGACTTGCACAACTTTAAAAACTGGCAGTTGCCTTTCGCAACAATGTTGCAACAATCTCACACAAGCATTGTGACGTCACAAGCTGAAGATGTAAATTTAAAACCGAGCTGATCTCTCATTGGTGCACGGGTGCCATTGTGACATCACGCGCTGAAGCCCCTTCAAGAAAAGGGTTAGAAATGAAAATTAAACTTTAATATCTCTCTAGCTTTAAAAAGGTAGCTTCAATTTGAACGAAAGTACTTACAATAGTTGCCCATGTTAATGGTGAATATGGCGGTACAAAAATCGTAGCTCTTTGGTGTACCGTCAGGGAGGAGTAGGGTTTGTAAGTTATGGACAGAAACTCTTCGGAATCTTTGCGTACATACACATATACATCCATACATACGGAATGTTGGACCGCAGAGTTTTAGTAGTATACTAGAAAAGAGGGCCCGTTGGGCCCGTCCCCACACCCCCCATTCTCTCCTCCCCCAGCCCCACTCTTACTCTCCAAGTGTGCCCGTTGGGGAGGGCCCGTTGGGCCCGTCCCCACACCCCCCATTCTCTCCTTCCCCAGCCCCACTCTTACTCTCCAAGTGTGCCCGTTTTTTTTTTTTTCCTAATCAGATGTTTTTTGTTTTTTTCCTAATCAGATGTGCAGTACTTTGTCAACGTGGGTTGTTTTTAAATGTGCTATACAAATAAAAGTGACTTGACTTGACTTGACTTGACTTGCAATAACAAAAAAGACTTCTTGGAAGCTTTTCGAAACAATGTAGCCGTCACAAGCTGAAAACTAAATCCTTGCTGAAAACTAAATCCTTTTCTGGAAACTTTTGGAAACAAATGTAGCCCCTTGAAGAAAAGGGTTAGAAATGAAATTTAAACTTTAATATCTCTCTAGCTTTAAAAAGGTAGCTTCAATTTGAACGAAATCGTAGCGCTTTGGTGTACCGTCTTGGAGGAGTAGGGTTTGTAAGTTAAACTTCCGTACATACACACATACATCCCTACATACGAACGCAGAGTTTTAGTATTATATAGATACACTAGACCGAGTGGGCCCGTTGGGCCCGTCCTCGTAGGGTTTCCATTGTAACCGGGAGGGGAGGAAAGGGGGAGGGTTGGGGGAGGGAAGGGGGAGGGAGGAGGGGAGGGAGGGGGGGAGGGAGGGGGGAGGGAGAGGGGAGGGAGGGGGTAGGGGGAGGGAGGGGGGAGAGGGGGGGATGGGAGGGGGGAGGGGAGGGGGAAGGGAGGAGGGAAGGGGGGGAGGGAGAGGGGAGGGAGGTGGGTAGGGGGGAGGGAGGGAGGGGGACCTCCCCTTTTCCCAGTACCCCTCTTTCCCCGTTGGGCCCGTCCTCGTAGGGTTTCCATTGTAACCGGGAGGAGGGGAGGGCGGGAAGGGGGAGGGAGGGAGGAGGGAGGTGTGGAGGGAGGAGGGGAGGGGAGGGAGGGGGGGAGGGGGGGAAGGGGGGAAGGGGAGGGAGAGGGGAGGGAGGGGGGATGGGATGGGGGAAGGGGGGAGGGAGGGGGGAGGGAGGGGGACCTCCCCTTTTCCCAGTACTCCTCTTTCCCCGTTGGGCCCGTCCTCGTAGGGTTTCAATTGTAACCGGGAGGGGGGGAGGGAGGGTGGAAGGAGGGGGGAGAGGGATGGAAGGGTGGAGGGAGGGAAGGAGGGATTGGGGAGGGAGGGATGGAGGGAGGGGGGAGTTAGGGGGGAGGGGGGAGGGAGGGGGGAGGGAGTTGGGGAGGGAGGGGGAGGAGGGGGGGAGGGAGTGGGGATGGAGGTGGGAAGGAGGGGGGATGAAGGGGTTGAGGGGGAAGGGGGACCTCCCCTTTTCCCAGTACCCCTCTTTCCCCGTTGGGCCCGTCCTCATAGGGTTTCCATTGTAACCGGGAGGGGGGGAGGGAGGGAGGAGGGAGGTGTGGAGGGAGGTGTGGAGGGAGGAGGGGAGGGGGAGGGAGGGGGGAGGGGTAGGGGGGAGGGGAGGGAGGGGGACCTCCCCTTTTCCCAGTACCCCTCTTTCCCCGTTGGGCCCGTCCCCGTAGGATTTCTATTGTAACCGGGTGGGGGGAGGGAGGGTGGAAGGAGGGGGGAGGGGGAGAGGGATGGAAGGGTGGATGGATTGGGGGAGGGAGGGATGGAGGGAAGGAGGGAGGGGGGGAGTTAGGGGGGAGGTTTGAGGGAGGTGGGGAGGGAGGGGGAGGGAGTTGGGGAGGGAGGGGGAGGAGGGGGGGAGGGAGTGGGGATGGAGGTGGGAAGGAAGGGGTTGAGGGGTGAAGGGGGACCTCCCATTTTCCCAGTACCCCTCTTTCCCCCACCACCAAGCCCCCTCCGCAACGACCCCTGTTGTCCCCCTCCCCAGTCCCCATTTTCAGACCCCCCCCCATTCTCTCTCTCCCCAGACACACTCCAAGTGCTGTTTCGCAACACATGCCCCGTTGGCCCACGAGCATAGAGGCCCCATGTTGATCTGTGTATGTTAAGTGACTTGCAATAAAAAAGACTACTTGAAAACAGTGGTTTAAAGTGGTTTAAAGTGCTGTTTTTGCTACATTCGCGGTCATTTAGTGCTTCTCACGACCACGGTCATTTAGTGCTTCTCACTGCGATCTGTTAGTGGTGCTTTTCGAAACAATGTAGCACCCATCTCAAACAAGCATTGGGAGGATGTGAGGGAGGGAAGGGGAGGGAGGGAGGAGAGAGGTGTGGAGGGAGGAGGGGAGGGAGGGGGAAGGGGAGGGGGGAACGGGGGAAGGGGGAGGGAGAGGGGAGGGAGGGGGGATGGGATGGGGGAAGGGGGGAGGGAGGGGGACCTCCCCTTTTCCCAGTACCCCTCTTTCCCCGTTGGGCCCGTCCTCGTAGGGTTTCCATTGTAACCGGGAGGAGGGGAGGGAGGGAGGAGGGAGGTGTGGAGGGAGGAGGGGAGGGGGGGAGGGGAGGGGAGAAGGGGGAGGGAGAGGGTTAGGGGGGAGGGGGATGGGGAGGGGGTAAGGGGAGGGAGGGGGACCTCCCCTTTTCCCAGTACCCCTCTTTCCCCGTTGGGCCCGTCCCCGTAGGGTTTCCTTTGTAACCAGAAGGGGGGGAGGGAGGGTGGAAGGAGGGGGGAGGGGGAGAGGGATGGAAGGGTGGAGGGAGGGGGGGAGGGATGGAGGGAGGGGGGGGGAGTTAGGGGAGGAGGGGTGAGGGAGGTGGGGAGGGAGTTGGGGAGGAGGGGGGGAGGGAGTGGGGATGGAGGTGGGAAGGAGTGGGGAGGAAGGGGTTGAGGGGAGGAGGGGGGGAGGGAGGGAATAGGGGCCCCATGCTGATCTGTGTATGTTAAGTGACTCGCACAACTTTAAAAAACTGGCAGTTGCTTTTCGCAACAATGTTGCAAACCATCTCACACAAGCATTGTGACGTCACAAGCTGAAGACCTTGGAAAAAAAAGGTCAGAAAAAAAATTATGTAAATTTAAAACCGAGCTGATCTCTCATTGGTGCACGGGTGCCATTGTGACATCACGCGCTGAAGCCCCTTCAAGAAAAGGGTTAGAAATGAAAATTTTAAACTTTAATATCTCTCTAGCTTTAAAAACGTAGCTTCAATTTGAACGAAAGTACTTACAATAGTTGCCCATGTTAATGGTGAATACGGCGGTACAAAAATCGTAGCGCTTTGGTGTACCGTCTGGGAGGAGTAGGGTTTGGCCCCTTCAAGAAAAGTGTTAGAAATGAAAATTTAAACTTTATATCTCTCTAGCTTTAAAAAGGTAGCTTCAATTTGAACGAAAGTACTTACAATAGTTGCCCAGGTTAATGGTGAATACGGCGGTACAAAAATCGTAGCGCTTTGGTGTACCGTCTGGGAGGAGTAGGGTTTGTAAGTTATGGACAGAAATCTTCGGAATCTTCCGTATATACACACGGAATCTTCCGTATATACGGAATGTTGGACCGCAGAGTTTTAGTAGTATACTAGAAAAGAGGGCCCGTTGGGCCCGTCCCCACACCCCCCATTCTCACTCCCCCAGCCCCACTCTTACTCTCCAAGTGTGCCCGTTGGGCCCGGAAAAGAGGGCCCGTTGGGCCCGTCCCCACACCCCCCATTCTCTCCTCCCCCAGCCCCACTCTTACTCTCCAAGTGTGCCCGTTGGGGAGGGCCCGTTGGGCCCGTCCCCACACCCCCCATTCTCTCCTCCCCCAGCCCCACTCTTACTCTGTCCTCCTGATCTGTGTATGTCAAGTGACCACTATAGCCTTCTTTTTTTTTTTTTTTTCCTAATCAGATGTTTTGGGTTTTTTTTCCTAATCAGATGTGCAGTACTTTGGTCAACGTGGGTTGTTTTTAAATGTGCTATACAAATAAAAGTGACTTGACTTGACTTGACTTGACTTGCAATAACAAAAAAGACTTCTTGGAAGCTTTTCGAAACAATGTAGCCGCCGTCACAAGCTGAAAACTAAATCCTTGCTGAAAACTAAATCCTTTTCTGTAAACTTTTGGAAACAAATGTAGCCCCTTGAAGAAAAGGGTTAGAAATGAAAATTTAAACTTTAATATCTCTCTAGCTTTAAAAAGGTAGCTTCAATTTGAACGAAAGTACTTACAATAGTTGCCCAGGTTAATGGTGAATACGGCGGTACAAAAATCGTAGCGCTTTGGTGTACCGTCTAGGAGGAGTAGGGTTTGTAAGTAATCTTCCGTACATACACATATACATACATACATACGGAATGTTGGACCGCAGAGTTTTAGTATTATATATAGATAGATAGACTAGACCGAGTGGGCCCGTTGGGCCCGTCCTCGTAGGGTTTCCATTGTAACCGGGAGGGGAGGAAAGGGGGAGGGTTGGGGAGGGAAGGGGGAGGGAGGAGGGGAGGGAAGGGGAGGGGGGAGGGAGAGGGGAGGGAGGGGGGTAGGGGGGAGGGAGGGGGGAGAGGGGGGGATGGGAGGGGGGAGGGGTGAAGGGAGGAGGGAAGGGGGGGAGGAGAGGGGAGGGGAGGGAGGGGGAGGGGGGGGAGGGGGAGGGAGGGGGAGGGAGAGGGGAGGGAGGAGGGGATTGAGGGGGACCTCCCCTTTTCCCAGTACTCCTCTTTCCCCGTTGGGCCCGTCCTCGTAGGGTTTCAATTGTAACCGGGAGGGGGGGAGGGAGGGTGGAAGGAGGGGGGAGAAGGATGGAAGGGTGGAGGGAGGGGGGGAGGGATTGGGAGGGAGGGATGGAGGGAAGGAGGGAGGGGGTAGTTAGGGGGGAGGGGGGAGGGAGGGGGAGGGAGTTGGGGAGGGGGAGGAGGGGGGGAGGGAGTGGGGATGGAGGTGGGAAGGAGGGGGGATGAAGGGGTTGAGGGGGGAAGGAGGACCTCCCCTTTTCCCAGTACCCCTCTTTCCCCGTTGTGCCCGTCCTCATAGGGTTTCCATTGTAACCGGGAGGGGGGGAGGGAGGGAGGAGGGAGGTGTGGAGGGAGGAGGGGAGGGGGAGGGAGGGGGGGAGGGGAGGGGGGAAGGGGAGGGGGAAGGGGGGAGGGGGGAGGGGAGGGAGGGGGTTCTCCCCTTTTCCCAGTACCCCTCTTTCCCCGTTGGGCCCATCCCCGTAGGGTTTCCATTGTAACCGGGAGGGGGGAGGGAGGGTGGAAGGAGGGGGGAGGGGGAGAGAGAGGGATGGAAGGGTGGAGGGAGGGGGAGGGAGTGCGGGAGGGTGGGATGGAGGGAAGGAGGGAGGGGGGGAGTTAGGGGCAGAGTGGTGATGGAGGTTGGGATTGAGGGGGGAGGGAGGGGGGGAGCGAGTGGGGATGGAGGTGGAAGGAGGGGGGAGGAAGGGGTTGAGGGGGGAAGTGGAACCTCCCCTTTTCCCAGTACCCCTCTTTCCCCCCACCACCAAGCCCCCTCCGCAACGACCCCTGTTGTCCCCCTCCCCAGTCCCCATTCTCAGACCCCCCCCCCCATTCTCTCTCTCCCCAGACACACTCTCAGTGCTTTTTTCGAAACACTTGCCCCGGTGGCCCACGAGCATAGGGGCCCAATGCTGATCTGTGTATGTTAAGTGACTTGCAATAAAAAAAATACTTTAAAAAAAGAGAAGTGCTTTTTAAGTGCTTGTTTTGAAACATTCGCGGTCGCATAGTGCTTCTCACTGCGATCTGTTAGTGGTGCTTTTCGAAACAATGTAGCACCCATCTCAAACAAGCATTGGGAGGATGGGAGGGAGGGAAGGGGAGGGAGGGAGGAGAGAGGTGTGGAAGGAGGAGGGGAGGGAGGGGGGAAGGGGAGGGGGGAACGGGGGAAGGGGGAGGGAGAGGGGAGGGAGGGGGGATGGGATGGGGAAGGGGGGAGGGAGGGGGACCTCCCCTTTTCCCAGTACCCCTCTTTCCCCGTTGGGCCCGTCCTCGTAGGGTTTCCATTGTAACCGGGAGGAGGGGAGGGAGGGAGGAGGGAGGTGTGGAAGGAGGAGGGGAGGGGGGAGGGGAGGAGGGGGAGGGAGAGGTTTAGGGGGGAGGGGGAGGGGGGAGGGGAGGGGGGAAGGGGAGGGAGGGGGACCTCCTCTTTTCCCAGTACCCCTCTTTCCCCGTTGGGCCCGTCCCCGTAGGGTTTCCTTTGTAACCAGAAGGGGGGGGGAGGGAGGGTGGAAGGAGGGGGGAGGGGAGAGGGATGGAAGGGTGGAGGGCGGGGGGAGGGATGGAGGGAAGGAGGGAGGGGGGGAGTTAGGGGAGGAGGGGTGAGGGAGGTGGGGAGGGAGTTGGGGAGGAGGGGGGGGAGGGAGTGGGGATGGAGGTGGGAAGGAGTGGGAGGAAGGGGTTGAGGGGGGAAGGGGGGGAGGGAGGGAATAGGGGCCCCATGCTGATCTGTGTATGTTAAGTGACTTGCACAACTTTAAAAAACTGCCAGTTTGCATTTCGCAACAATGTTGCAACTATCCTCACACAAGCATTGTGACGTCACAAGCTGAAGACCTTGAAAAAAAAGGTCAGAAAAAAATCATGTAAATTTAAAACCGAGCTGATCTCTCATTGGTGCACGGGTGCCATTGTGACATCACGCGCTGAAGCCCCTTCAAGAAAAGGGTTAGAAATGAAAATTTAAACTTTAATATCTCTCTAGCTTTAAAAGGTAGCTTCAATTTGAACGAAAGTACTTACAATAGTTGCCCATGTTAATGGTGAATATGGCGGTACAAAAATCGTAGCGCTTTGGCGTACCGTCTAGGAGGAGTAGGGTTTGTAAGTTAAGCGTCAAGCAAAGACGCTTCGGAATCTTCCGTACATACACACGGAATGTTTGCGTACATACATACGGAATGTTGGACCGCAGAGTTTTAGTAGTATACTAGACCGAGTGGGCCCGTTGGGCCCGTCCTCGTAGGGTTTCCATTGTAACCGGGAGGGGAGGAAAGGGGGAGGGTTGGGGGAGGGAAGGGGGAGGGAGGAGGGGAGGGGAGGGGGAGGGGAGGGGGGGAGGGGGAGGGAGAGGGGAGGGAGGGGGGTAGGGGGGAGGGAGGGGGGAGAGGGGGGGATGGGAGGGGGGAGGGGGGAAGGGAGGAGGGTAGGGGGGGAGGGAGAGGGGAGGGAGGTGGGTAGGGGGGAGGGAGGGAGGGGGACCTCCCCTTTTCCCAGTACCCCTCTTTCCCCGTTGGGCCCGTCCTCGTAGGGTTTCCATTGTAACCGGGAGGAGGGGAGGGCGGGAAGGGGGAGGGAGGGAGGAGGGAGGTGTGGAGGGAGGAGGGGAGGGGAGGGAGGGGGAGGGGAGGGAGGGGGGTAGGGGGGAGGGGGAGGGAGGGGGAGGGAGGGGGAGGGAGAGGGGAGGGGGGAGGGGAGGGGGAAGGGGGGAGGGGGAAGGGGGAGGGAGGGGGGAGGGAGGGGGGAGGGAGGGGGACCTCCCCTTTTCCCAGTACCCCTCTTTCCCCGTTGGGCCCGTCCCCGTAGGGTTTCCATTGTAACCGGGAGGGGGGGAGGGAGGGTGGAAGGAGGGGGGAGGGGGGAGAGGGGTGGAAGGGTGGAGGGAGGGGGGGAGGGAGTGGGGGAGGGTCGGATGGAGGGAAGGAGGGACGGGTGAGTTAGGGGCTGAGTGGTGATGGAGGTTGGGATTGAGGGGGGAGAGAGTGGGGATGGAGGTGGGAAGGAGGGGGGAGGAAGAGGTTGAGGGGGGAAGTGGGACCTCCCCTTTTCCCAGTACCCCTCTTTCCCCCACCACCAAGCCCCACCGCAACGACCCCTGTTGTCCCCCTCCCCAGTCCCCATTCTCAGACCCCCCCCCCATTCTCTTGGAATAAAAAAAAATACTTTAAAAAAAAAAAGTGCTTTTTAATCGCTTGTTTTGAAACATTCGCGGTTAAGTGCTTTTTAAAAAAACATTCGCGGTTAAGTGCTGGTTTTGAAACATTCGCGGCTACTTAGTGCTTCTGTCAGCTGCTTTTCGAAACAATGTTGCAACCATCTCACACAAGCATTGGGAGGATGGGAGGGAGGGAAAGGGGGAGGGAGGGAGGAGGGAGGTGTGGAGGGAGGAGGGGAGGGAGGGGGAAGGGGAGGGGGGGAAGGGGGCGGGAGAGGGGAGGGAGGGGGGGATGGGATGGGGAAGGGGGGAGTGAGGGGGACCTCCCCTTTTCCCAGTACCCCTCTTTCCCCGTTGGGCCCGTCCTCGTAGGGTTTCCATTGTAACCGGGAGGAGGGGAGGGAGGAAGGGGGAGGGAGGGAGGAGGGAGGTGTGGAGGGAGGGGAGGGGGAGGGAGGGGGGAGGGGAGGGGGGAAGGGGGGGAGGGGGAGGGAGAGGGGGAGGGAGGGGGGGAGGGGGGTGAGGGGGGAGGGAGAGGGGTAGGGGGGGAGGGGAGGGGGAAGGGGAGGGAGGGGGGACCTCCCCTTTTCCCAGTACCCCTCTTTCCCCGTTGGGCCCGTCCTCGTAGGGTTTCCATTGTAACCGGGAGGAGGGGAGGGAGGGAAGGGGGAGGGAGGGAGGTGTGGGAGGGTGGAGGGGGGAGGGAGGGGGAGGGGAGGGGGGAAGGGGGGAGGGAGGGGGGGTGGAGGTGGGAAGGAGTGGGGAGGAAGGGGTTGAGGGGGGAAGGGGGGGGAGGGAGGGAATAGGGGCCCCATGCTGATCTGTATATGTTAAGTGACTCGCACAACTTTAAAAAACTGGCAGTTGCTTTTCGCAACAATGTTGCAACCATCTCACACAAGCATTGTGACGTCACAAGCTGAAGACCTTGAAAAAAAAGGTCAGAAAAAAAATTATGTAAATTTAAAGTAGTAAACACCCAATAGCAGCCGCTTGTCCATCGCGAGCTGATCTCTCATTGGTGCACGGGTGCCCGTCCTCGTAGGGTTTCCATTGTAACCGGGAGGGGGGGAGGGAGGGAGGAGGGAGGTGTGGAGGGAGGTGTGGAGGGAGGACGGGAGGGGGAGGGAGGGGGGGAGGGGAGGGGGAGGGGGGAAGAGGGGTAGGGGGGAGGGGAGGGAGGAGGGGAGGGAGGTAACTCCCCTTTTCCCAGTACCCCTCTTTCCCCGTTGGGCCCGTCCCCGTAGGGTTTCCATTGTAACCGGGAGGGGGGGAGGGAGGGTGGAAGGAGGGGGAGAGGGGTGGAAGGGTGGAGGGAGTGGGGGAGGGTCGGATGGAGGGAAGGAGGGAGGGTGAGTTAGGGGCTGAGTGGTGATGGAGGTTGGGATTGAGGGGGGAGAGAGTGGGGATGGAGGTGGGAAGGAGGGGGGAGGAAGAGGTTGAGGGGGAAGTGGGACCTCCCCTTTTCCCAGTACCCCTCTTTCCCCCACCACCAAGCCCCCACCGCAACGACCCCTGTTGTCCCCCTACCCAGTCCCCATTCTCAGACCCCCCCCATTCTCTTGGAATAAAAAAAAATACTTTAAAAAAAAAAGTGCTTTTTAATTGCTTGTTTTGAAACATTCGCGGTTAAGTGCTTTTTTAAAAAACATTCGCGGTTAAGTGCTGGTTTTGAAACATTCGCGGCTACTTAGTGCTTCTGTCAGTTGCTTTTCGAAACAATGTTGCAACCATCTCACACAAGCATTGGGAGGATGGGAGGGAGGGAAGGGGAGGGAGGGAGGAGGGAGGTGTGGAGGGAGGAGGGGAGGGAGGGGGGAAGGGGAGGGGGGGAAGGGGGCGGGAGAGGGGAGGGAGGGGGGATGGGATGGGGAAGGGGGGAGTGAGGGGGACCTCCCCTTTTCCCAGTACCCCTCTTTCCCCGTTGGGCCCGTCCTCGTAGGGTTTCCATTGTAACCGGGAGGAGGGGAGGGAGGGAAGGGGGAGGGAGGGAGGAGGGAGGTGTGGAGGGAGGGGAGGGGGAGGGAGGGGGGAGCGGAGGGGGAAGGGGGGAGGGGGGAGGGAGAGGGGGAGGGAGGGGGGGAGGGGGGTGAGGGGGGAGGGAGAGGGGTAGGGGGGGAGGGGAGGGAGGGGGACCTCCCCTTTTCCCAGTACCCCTCTTTCTCCCACCACCAAGCCCCCACCGCAACGACCCCTGTTGTCCCCCTCCCCAGTCCCCATTCTCAGACCCCCCCCCATTCTCTTGGAATAAAAAAAAATACTTTTAAAAAAAAAGTGCTTTTTAATTGCTTGTTTTGAAACATTCACGGTTAAGTGCTTTTTAAAAAAACATTCGCGGTTAAGTGCTGGTTTTGAAACATTCGCGGCTACTTAGTGCTTCTGTCAGTTGCTTTTCGAGGGAGGGAGTAGGGAGGTGTGGAGGGGGGAGGGGAGGGGGAGGGAGGGGGGAGGGGAGGGGGGAAGGGGGGGGAGGGAGTGGGGATGGAGGTGGGAAGGAGTGGGGAGGAAGGGGTTGAGGGTGGAAGGGGGGGAGGGAGGGAATAGGGGCCCCATGCTGACCTGTGTATGTTAAGTGACATGCACAACTTTAAAAAACTGGCAGTTGCTTTTCGCAACAATGTTGCAACAATCTCACACAAGCATTGTGACGTCACAAGCTGAAGATGTAAATTTAAAACCGAGCTGATCTCTCATTGGTGCACGGGTGCCATTGTGACATCACGCGCTGAAGCCCCTTCAAGAAAAGGGTTAGAAATGAAAATTTAAACTTTAATATCTCTCTAGCTTTAAAAAGGTAGCTTCAATTTGAACGAAAGTACTTACAATAGTTGCCCATGTTAATGGTGAATATGGCGGTACAAAAATCGTAGCGCTTTGGTGTACCGTCTGGGAGGAGTAGGGTTTGTAAGTTATGGACAGAAATCTTCGGAATCTTCCGTACAAACATACGGAATCTTCCGTATATACATACGGAATGTTGGACCGCAGAGTTTTAGTAGTATATAGACTAGACCGAGTGGGCCCGTTGGGCCCGTCCTCGTAGGGTTTCCATTGTAACCGGGAGGGGAGGAAAGGGGGAGGGTTGGGGGAGGGAAGGGGGAGGGAGGAGGGGAGGGAGGGGGGGAGGGGAGGGGGGGAGGGAGAGGGGAGGGAGAGGGGAGGGAGGGGGGTAGGGGGGAGGGAGGGGGGAGAGGGGGGATGGGAGGGGGGAGGGGAGGGGGAAGGGAGGAGGGAAGGGGGGGAGGGAGAGGGGAGGGAGGTGGGTAGGGGGGAGGGAGGGAGGGGGACCTCCCCTTTTCCCAGTACCCCTCTTTCCCCGTTGGGCCCGTCCTCGTAGGGTTTCCATTGTAACCGGGAGGAGGGGAGGGCGGGAAGGGGGAGGGAGGGAGGAGGGAGGTGTGGAGGGAGGAGGGGAGGGGACGGAGGGGGGAGGGGAGGGAGGGGGGTAGGGGGGAGGGGGAGGGAGGGGGAGGGAGAGGGGATGGGGGAGGGGGGAGGGAGGGGGACCTCCCCTTTTCCCAGTACTCCTCTTTCCCCGTTGGGCCCGTCCTCGTAGGGTTTCCATTGTAACCGGGAGGGGGGGAGGGAGGGAGGAGGGAGGTGTGGAGGGAGGTGTGGAGGGAGGAGGGGAGGGGGAGGGAGGGGGGGAGGGGAGGGGGAGGGGGGAAGAGGGGTAGGGGGGAGGGGAGGGAGGAGGGGAGGGAGGGGAACTCCCCTTTTCCCAGTACCCCTCTTTCCCCGTTGGGCCCGTCCCCGTAGGGTTTCCATTGTAACCGGGAGGGGGGGAGGGAGGGTGGAAGGAGGGGGAGAGGGGTGGAAGGGTGGAGGGAGGGGGGGAGGGAGTGGGGGAGGGTCGGATGGAGGGAAGGAGGGAGGGGTGAGTTAGGGGCTGAGTGGTGATGGAGGTTGGGATTGAGGGGGGAGAGAGTGGGGATGGAGGTGGGAAGGAGGGGGGAGGAAGAGGTTGAGGGGGAAGTGGGACCTCCCCTTTTCCCAGTACCCCTCTTTCTCCCACCACCAAGCCCCCACCGCAACGACCCCTGTTGTCCCCCTCCCAGTCCCCATTCTCAGACCCCCCCCCATTCCTTGGAATAAAAAAAAATACTTTTTAAAAAAAAGTGCTTTTTAATTGCTTGTTTTGAAACATTCACGGTTAAGTGCTTTTTAAAAAACATTCGCGGTTAAGTGCTGGTTTTGAAACATTCGCGGCTACTTAGTGCTTCTGTCAGTTGCTTTTCGAGGGAGGGAGTAGGGCGGTGTGGAGGGGGGGAGGGGAGGGGGAGGGAGGGGGGGAGGGGAGGGGGGAAGGGGGGGGAGGGAGAGGGGAGGGAAGGGGGTAGGGGGAGGAGGGGGGCGGGGGGAAGGGGAGGGAGGGGGGAAGGGGAGGGGGTGGGAGGGGGGGAGGGAGAAGGGAGGGAGGGGGGAGTGAGGGGGGAGGGAGGGAACCTCCCATTTTCCCAGTACCCCTCTTTCCCCATTGGGCCCGTCCTCGTAGGGTTTCCATTGTAACCGGGAGGAGGGGAGGGAGGTGGAAGGAGGGGGGAGGGGGAGAGGGATGGAATGGTGGAGGGAGGGGCGAGGGAGTGGGGAGGGTGGGATGGAGGGAAGGAGGGAGGGGGGGAGTTAGGGGCTGAGTGGTGAAGGAGGTTGGGATTGAGGGGGGAGGGAGGGGGGAGGGAGTGGGGATGGAGGTGGGAAGGAGGGGGGAGGAAGGGGTTGAGGGGGAAGTGGGGACCTCCCCTTTTCCCAGTACCCCTCTTTCCCCCACCACCAAGCCCCCTCCGCAACGACCCCTGTTGTCCCCCTCCCCAGTCCCCATTCTCAGACCCCCCCCCCCCCCCATTCTCTCTCTCCCCCAGACACACTCTCAGTGCTTTTTTCGAAACACTTGCCCCGGTGGCCCACGAGCATAGGGGCCCCAATGCCTGATCTGTGTATGTTAAGTGACTTGCAATAAAAAAAAATACTTTAAAAAAAGATAAGTGCTTTTTAAGTGCTTGTTTTGAAACATTCACGGTCACATAGTGCTTCTCACTGCGATCTGTTAGTGGTGCTTTTCGAAACAATGTAGCACCCCATCTCAAACAAGCATTGGGAGGATGGGAGGGAGGGAAGGGGAGGGAGGGAGGAGAGAGGTGTGGAGGGAGGGGGGAAGGGGAGGGGGAACGGGGGGGAGGGAGAGGGGAGGGAGGGGGGATGGGATGGGGGAAGGGGGGAGGGAGGGGGACCTCCCCTTTTCCCAGTACCCCTCTTTCCCCGTTGGGCCCGTCCTCGTAGGGTTTCCATTGTAACCGGGAGGAGGGGAGGGAGGGAGGAGGAGGTGTGGAGGGAGGAGGGGAGGGGAGGGGGAGGGAGAGGGTTAGGGGGGAGGGGGAGGGGGGAGGGGAGGGGGGAAGGGGAGGGAGGGGGACCTCCCCTTTTCCCAGTACCCCTCTTTCCCCGTTGGGCCCGTCCCCGTAGGGTTTCCTTTGTAACCAGAAGGGGGGGAGGGAGGGTGGAAGGAGGGGGGAGGGGAGAGGGATGGAAGGGGTGGAGGGGAGGGGGGGAGGATGGAGGGAAGGAGGGAGGGGGGGGAGTTAGGGGAGGAGGGGTGAGGGAGGTGGGGAGGGAGTTGGGGAGGAGGGGGGGGAGGGAGTGGGGATGGAGGTGGGAAGGAGTGGGGAGGAAGGGGTTGGAGGGGGGGGGAAGGGGGGGAGGGAGGGAATAGGGGCCCCATGCTGATCTGTGTATGTTAAGTGACTCGCACAACTTTAAAAAACTGGCAGTTGCTTTTCGCAACAATGTTTGCAACAATCTCACACAAGCATTGTGACGTCACAAGCTGAAGATGTAAATTTAAAACCGAGCTGATCTCTCATTGTGCACGGGTGCCATTGTGACATCACGCGCTGAAGCCCCTTCAAGAAAAGGGTTAGAAATGAAAATTTATACTTTAATATCTCTCTAGCTTTAAAAAGGTAGCTTCAATTTGAACGAAAGTACTTACAATAGTTGCCCATGTTAATGGTGAATACGGCGGTACAAAAATCGTAGCGCTTTGGTGTACCGTCTGGGAGGAGTAGGGTTTGGCCCCTTCAAGAAAAGTGTTAGAAATGAAAATTTAAACTTTAATATCTCTCTAGCTTAAAAAGGTAGCTTCACTTTGAACGAAAGTACTTACAACAGTTGCCCATGTCAATGGTGAATACGGCGGTACAAAAATCGTAGCGCTTTGGTGTACCGTCTGGGAGGAGCAGGGTTTGTAAGTTATGGACAGAAATCTTCGGAATCTTCCGTATATACATACGGAATCTTCCGTATATACATACGGAATGTTGGACCGCAGAGTTTTAGTATTATATAGATATAGATAGATAGACTAGACCGAGTGGGCCCGTTGGGCCCGTCCTCGTAGGGTTTCCATTGTAACCGGGAGGGGAGGAAAGGGGGAGGGTTGGGGGAGGGAAGGGGGAGGGAGGAGGGGAGGGAGGGGGGGAGGGGAGGGGGAGGGAGAGGGGAGGGAGGGGGGTAGGGGGGACGGAGGGGGGAGAGGGGGGGATGGGAGGGGGGAGGGGAGGGGGGAGGGAGGAGGGAAGGGGGGGAGGGAGAGGGGAGGGAGGTGGGTAGGGGGGAGGGAGGGAGGGGGACCTCCCCTTTTCCCAGTACCCCTCTTTCCCCGTTGGGCCCGTCCTCGTAGGGTTTCCATTGTAACCGGGAGCAGGGGAGGGCGGGAAGGGGGAGGGAGGGAGGAGGGAGGTGTGGAGGGAGGAGGGGAGGGGAGGGAGGGGGGAGGGGGGGAAGGGGAGGGGGGAAGGGGGGAAGGGGGAGGGAGAGGGAGAGGGGAGGGAGGGGGGATGGGATGGGGGAAGGGGGGAGGGAGGGGGACCTCCCCTTTTCCCAGTACTCCTCTTTCCCCGTTGGGCCCGTCCTCGTAGGGTTTCAATTGTAACCGGGAGGGGGGGAGGGAGGGTGGAAGGAGGGGGGAGAGGGATGGAAGGGTGGAGGGAGGGGGGGAGGGATTGGGGAGGGAGGGATGGAGGGAGGGGGGAGTTAGGGGGGAGGGGGGAGGGAGTTGGGGAGGGAGGGGGAGGAGGGGGGGAGGGAGTGGGGATGGAGGTGGGAAGGAGGGGGGATGAAGGGGTTGAGGGGGGGAAGGGGGACCTCCCCTTTTCCCAGTACCCCTCTTTCCCCGTTGGGCCCGTCCTCATAGGGTTTCCATTGTAACCGGGAGGGGGGGAGGGAGGTGTGGAGGGAGGTGTGGAGGGAGGAGGGGAGGGGGAGGGAGGGGGGGAGGGGAGGGGGGAAGGGGAGGGGGAAGGGGGGAGGGGGTAGGGGGGAGGGGAGGGAGGGGGACCTCCCCTTTTCCCAGTACCCCTCTTTCCCCGTTGGGCCCGTCCCCGTAGGGTTTCTATTGTAACCGGGAGGGGGGAGGGAGGATGGAAGGAGGGGGGAGGGGGAGAGGGATGGAAGGGTGGATTGATTGGGGGAGGGAGGGATGGAGGGAAGGAGGGAGGGGGGGAGTTAGGGGGGAGGTTTGAGGGAGGTGGGGAGGGAGGGGGAGGGAGTTGGGGAGGGAGGGGGAGGAGGGGGGGAGGGAGTGGGGATGGAGGTGGGAAGGAAGGGGTTGAGGGGTGAAGGGGGACCTCCCATTTTCCCAGTACCCCTCTTTCCCCCACCACCAAGCCCCCTCCGCAACGACCCCTGTTGTCCCCCTCCCCAGTCCCCATTCTCAGACCCCCCCCCCCCATTCTCTCTCTCCCCCAGACACACTCCAAGTGCTGTTTCGCAACACTTGCCCCGGTGGCCCACGAGCATAAATCAGTGGTTTAAAGTGGTTTAAAGTGCTGTTTTTGCTACATTCGCGGTCATTTAGTGCTTCTCACGACCACGGTCATTTAGTGCTTCTCACTGCGATCTGTTAGTGGTGCTTTTCGAAACAATGTAGCACCCATCTCAAACAAGCATTGGGAGGATGGGAGGGAGGGAAGGGGAGGGAGGGAGGAGAGAGGTGTGGAGGGAGGAGGGGAGGGAGGGGGAAGGGGAGGGGGGAACGGGGGGAAGGGGGAGGGAGAGGGGAGGGAGGGGGGATGGGATGGGGGAAGGGGGGAGGGAGGGGGACCTCCCCTTTTCCCAGTACCCCTCTTTCCCCGTTGGGCCCGTCCTCGTAGGGTTTCCATTGTAACCGGGAGGAGGGGAGGGAGGGAGGAGGGAGGTGTGGAGGGAGGAGGGGAGGGGGGGAGGGGAGGGGGGAAGGGGGAGGGAGAGGGTTAGGGGGGAGGGGGATGGGGGAGGGGGTAAGGGGAGGGAGGGGGACCTCCCCTTTTCCCAGTACCCCTCTTTCCCCGTTGGGCCCGTCCCCGTAGGGTTTCCTTTGTAACCAGAAGGGGGGAGGGAGGGTGGAAGGAGGGGGGAGGGGGAGAGGGATGGAAGGGTGGAGGGAGTGGGGGAGGGATGGAGGGAAGGAGGGAGGGGGGGGAGTTAGGGGAGGAGGGGTGAGGGAGGTGGGGAGGGAGTTGGGGAGGAGGGGGGGAGGGAGTGGGGATGGAGGTGGGAAGGAGTGGGGAGGAAGGGGTTGAGGGGGGAAGGGGGGGAGGGAGGGAATAGGGGCCCCATGCTGATCTGTGTATGTTAAGTAACTCGCACAACTTTAAAAAACTGGCAGTTGCTTTTCGCAACAATGTTGCAAACCATCTCACACAAGCATTGTGACGTCACAAGCTGAAGACCTTGAAAAAAAAGGTCAGAAAAAAAATTATGTAAATTTAAAACCGAGCTGATCTCTCATTGGTGCACGGGTGCCATTGTGACATCACGCGCTGAAGCCCCTTCAAGAAAAGGGTTAGAAATGAGAAATTTTAACTTTAATATCTCTCTAGCTTTAAAAAGGTAGCTTCAATTTGAACGAAAGTACTTACAATAGTTGCCCATGTTAATGGTGAATATGGCGGTACAAAAATCGTAGCGCTTTGGTGTACCGTCTGGGAGGAGTAGGGTTTGTAAGTTATGGACAGAAATCTTCGGAATCTTACGTACATACACACGGAATGTTTGCGTACATACACACGGAATGTTGGACCGCAGAGTTTTAGTAGTAGACTAGACCGAGTGGGCCCGTTGGGCCCGTCCTCGTAGGGTTTCCATTGTAACCGGGATGGGAGGAAAGGGGGAGGGTTGGGGGAGGGAAGGGGGAGGGAGGAGGGGAGGGAGGGGGGGAGGGGAGGGGGGGAGGGAGAGGGGAGGGAGGGGGGTAGGGGGGAGGGAGAGGGGAGAGGGGGGGATGGGAGGGGGGAGGGGGGAAGGGAGGAGGGTAGGGGGGGAGGGAGAGGGGAGGGAGGTGGGTAGGGGGGAGGGAGGGAGGGGGACCTCCCCTTTTCCCAGTACCCCTCTTTTCCCGTTGGGCCCGTCCTCGTAGGGTTTCCATTGTAACCGGGAGGAGGAGAGGGCGGGAAGGGGGAGGGAGGGAGGAGGGAGGTGTGGAGGGAGGAGGGGAGGGGAGGGAGGGGGGAGGGGAGGGAGGGGGTAGGGGGGAGGGGGAGGGAGGGGGAGGGAGGGGGAGGGAGAGGGGAGGGGGAGGGAAGGGGGGAGGGAGGGGGACCTCCCCTTTTCCCAGTACCCCTCTTTCCCCGTTGGGCCCGTCCCCGTAGGGTTTCCATTGTAACCGGGAGGGGGGGGAGGGAGGGTGGAAGGAGGGGGGAGGGGGAGAGGGGTGGAAGGGTGGAGGGAGTGGGGGAGGGTCGGATGGAGGGAAGGAGGGACGGGTGAGTTAGGGGCTGAGTGGTGATGGAGGTTGGGATTGAGGGGGGAGAGAGTGGGGATGGAGGTGGGAAGGAGGGGGGAGGAAGAGGTTGAGGGGGGAAGTGGGACCTCCCCTTTTCCCAGTACCCCTCTTTCCCCACCACCAAGCCCCCACCGCAACGACCCCTGTTGTCCCCCTCCCCAGTCCCCATTCTCAGACCCCCCCCATTCTCTTGGAATAAAAAAAAATACTTTAAAAAAAAAAAGTGCTTTTTAATTGCTTGTTTTGAAACATTCGCGGTTAAGTGCTTTTTTAAAAAACATTCGCGGTTAAGTGCTGGTTTTGAAACATTCGCGGCTACTTAGTGCTTCTGTCAGCTGCTTTTCGAAACAATGTTGCAACCATCTCACACAAGCATTGGGAGGATGGGAGGGAGGGAGGGAGGAGGGAGGTGTGGAGGGAGGAGGGGAGGGAGGGGGGAAGGGGAGGGGGGGAAGGGGGCGGGAGAGGGGAGGGCGGGGGGATGGGATGGGGAAGGGGGGAGTGAGGGGGACCTCCCCTTTTCCCAGTACCCCTCTTTCCCCGTTGGGCCCGTCCTCGTAGGGTTTCCATTGTAACCGGGAGGAGGGGAGGGAGGGAAGGGGGAGGGAGGGAGGAGGGAGGTGTGGAGGGAGGGGAGGGGGAGGGAGGGGGGAGGGGAGGGGGGAAGGGGGGGAGGGGGGAGGGAGAGGGGGAGGGAGGGGGGGAGGGGGGAGGGAGAGGGGTAGGGGGGGAGGGGAGGGGGAAGGGGAGCGAGGGGGACCTCCCCTTTTCCCAGTACCCCTCTTTCCCCGTTGGGCCCGTCCTCGTAGGGTTTCCATTGTAACCGGGAGGAGGGGAGGGAGGGAAGGGGGAGGGAGGGAGGTGTGGAGGGGGAGGGAGGGGGGAGGGGAGGGGGGAAGGGGGGGAGGGAGGGGGGGTGGAGGTGGGAAGGAGTGGGGAGGAAGGGGTTGAGGGGGAAGGGGGGGGGAGGGAGGGAATAGGGGCCCCATGCTGATCTGTGTATGTTAAGTGACTCGCACAACTTTAAAAAACTGGCAGTTGCTTTTCGCAACAATGTTGCAACAATCTCACACAAGCATTGTGACGTCACAAGCTGAAGATGTAAATTTAAAACCGAGCTGATCTCTCATTGGTGCACGGGTGCCATTGTGACATCACGCGCTGAAGCCCCTTCAAGAAAAGGGTTAGAAATGAAAATTTAAACTTTAATATCTCTCTAGCTTTAAAAAGGTAGCTTCAATTTGAACGAAAGTACTTACAATAGTTGCCCACGTTAATGGTGAATATGGCGGTACAAAAATCGTAGCGCTTTGGTGTACCGTCTGGGAGGAGTAGGGTTTGTAAGTTATGGACAGAAACTCTTCGGAATCTTCCGTACATACACATATACATACATACATACGGAATGTTGGACCGCAGAGTTTTAGTAGTATATAGACTAGACCGAGTGGGCCCGTTGGGCCCGTCCTCGTAGGGTTTCCATTGTAACCGGGAGGATGGGAGGGAGGGAAGTGGGAGGGAGGGGGGGAGGGGAGGGTGGAGTGGAGGGGGGAGGGGAGGGGGAAGGAGGGGAGGGGGATGGGGAGGGAGAGGGGAGGGAGGGGGGTGGGGGGAGGGTCTATTTTACTTTAAAATAAACAGCGTTCTTTGTTGAAAAGGAAATAAACTTATCTATAGAGCATCAGCTTTTTTAAAATAAATAAAATCAAACTTAATGAAAATCACATTCCTCATTTTAAATAAATGTCTTTGTTATAAATGAAATCAAACAGCGGGAGAGGCGACGGCGACTACACCTCCCGGCGGTCAGCGCTGCTGGGACGGGAGGGAGGGAGGGATGAGGGAGGGAGGAGAGTGGGGAGGGAGGGGTACCTCCCCTTTTCCCAGTACTCTTCTTTCCCAAACCACCAAGCCCCCTGTTGTCCCCCTCCCCAGTCCCCATTCTCAGACCCCCCCATTCTCTCTCCCCCAGATACACTCTTACTCTCCCCCCCCCTTTCCCCAGCACACCCCTTTCCCCGTTGGGCCCGTCCTCGTAGGGTTTCCATTGTAACCGTGAGGCAGGGAGGGAGGGGGGAGGGAGGGAAGAGGGAGGTGTGGTGGGAGGAGGGGAGGGGGAGGGAGGGGGAGGGGGGAAGGGGGGGAGGTGGAGGGAGGGGGGAGGGAGAGGGGGAGGGGTGGGGGGAAGGGGTGAGGGTGGAAGGGGGAGGGAGGGGGACCTCCCCTTTTCCCAGTACCCCTCTTTCCCCGTTGTGCCCGTCCTCGTAAGGTTTCCATTGTAACCGGGAGGGGAGTGGGGGGGAGGGAAGGGAGGAGGGAGGTGTGGAGGGGGGAGGGGAGGGGGAGGGGGGAAGGGGCAAGGGGGAGGGAGAGGGGAGGGAGGGGGTAGGGAGGGGGAAGGGGGGAGGGAGGGGGACCACCCGTTTTCCCAGTACCCCTCTTTCCCCGTTGGGCCCGTCGTCGTAGGGTTTCCATTGTAACCGGGAGGAGGGGAGGTAGGGAAGGGGGAGGGAGGGAGGAGGGAGGTGTGGAGGGAGGAGGGGAGGGGGAGGGAGGAGGGGAGGGGGAGGGAGGGGGAAGGGGGAGGAGGGAGAGGGGAGGGAGGGGGGTAGGGGGGAGGGAGGAGGGAGGTGTGGAGGGAGGAGGGGAGGGGGAGGGAGAGGGGGAGGGGGAGGGAGGGAGCGTGTAAGGGGGAGGGAGGGGGACCTCCCCTTTTCCCAGTACCCCTCTTTCCCCGTTGGGCCCGTCCTCGTAGGGTTTCCATTGTAACCGGGAGGAGGGGAGGGAGGGAGGAGGGAGGTGTGGAGGGAGGAGGGGAGGGGGGAAGGGGGAGGGAGAGGGTTAGGGGGGAGGGGGAGGGGGGAGGGGAGGGGAGGGAGGGGGACCTCCCCTTTTCCCAGTACCCCTCTTTCCCCGTTGGGCCCGTCCCCGTAGGGTTTCCTTTGTAACCAGAAGGGGGGGAGGGAGGGTGGAAGGAGGGGGTAGGGGGAGAGGGATGGAAGGGTGGAGGGAGGGGGGAGGATGGAGGGAAGGAGGGAGGGGGGGGGAGTTAGGGGAGGAGGGGTGAGGGAGGTGGGGAGGGAGTTGGGGAGGAGGGGGGGAGGGAGTGGGGATGGAGGTGGGAAGGAGTGGGGAGGAAGGGGTGAGGGGGGAAGGGGGGGAGGGAGGGAATAGGGGCCCCATGCTGATCTGTGTATGTTAAGTGACTTGCACAACTTTAAAAAACTGGCAGTTGCTTTTCGCAACAATGTTGCAACAATCTCACACAAGCATTGTGACGTCACAAGCTGAAGATGTAAATTTAAAACCGAGCTGATCTCTCATTGGTGCACGGGTGCCATTGTGACATCACGCACTGAAGCCCCTTCAAGAAAAGGGTTAGAAATGAAAATTTATACTTTAATATCTCTCTAGCTTTAAAAAGGTAGCTTCAATTTGAACGAAAGTACTTACAATAGTTGCCCATGTTAATGGTGAATACGGCGGTACAAAAATCGTAGCGCTTTGGTGTACCGTCTGGGAGGAGTAGGGTTTGGACCCTTCAAGAAAAGTGTTAGAAATGAAAATTTAAACTTTAATATCTCTCTAGCTTTAAAAAGGTAGCTTCAATTTGAACGAAAGTACTTACAACAGTTGCCCACGTCAATGGTGAATACGGCGGTACAAAAATCGTAGCGCTTTGGTGTACCGTCTGGGAGGAGCAGGGTTTGTAAGTTATGGACAGAAATCTTCGGAATCTTCCGTATATACATACGGAATCTTCCGTATATACATACGGAATGTTGGACCGCAGAGTTTTAGTATTATACTAGACCGAGTGGGCCCGTTGGGCCCGTCCTCGTAGGGTTTCCATTGTAACCGGGAGGGGAGGAAAGGGGGAGGGTTGGGGGAGGGAAGGGGGAGGGAGGAGGGGAGGGGAGGGGGGGAGGGGAGGGGGGAGGGAGAGGGGAGGGAGGGGGTAGGGGGGAGGGAGGGGGAGAGGGGGGGATGGGAGGGGGAGGGGAGGGGGGAAGGGAGGAGGGAAAGGGGGGAGGGAGAGGGGAGGGAGGTGGGTAGGGGGGAGGGAGGGGGACCTCCCCTTTTCCCAGTACCCCTCTTTCCCCGTTGGGCCCGTCCTCGTAGGGTTTCCATTGTAACCGGGAGGAGGGGAGGGCGGGAAGGGGGAGGGAGGGGGACCTCCCCTTTTCCCAGTACCCCTCTTTCCCCGTTGGGCCCGTCCTCGTAGGGTTTCCATTGTAACCGGGAGGAGGGGAGGGCGGGAAGGGGGAGGGAGGGAGGAGGGAGGTGTGGAGGGAGGAGGGGAGGGGAGGGAGGGGGAGGGGAGGGAGGGGGGTAGGGGGGAGGGGAAGGGGGGAGGGAGGGGGACCTCCCCTTTTCCCAGTACTCCTCTTTCCCCGTTGGGCCGGTCCTCGTAGGGTTTCAATTGTAACCGGGAGGGGGGGAGGGAGGGTGGAAGGAGGGGGGAGAGGGATGGAAGGGTGGAGGGAGGGGGGGAGGGATTGGGGAGGGAGGGAAGGAGGGAGGGGGGAGTTAGGGGGGAGGGGGGAGGGAGTTGGGGAGGGAGGGGGAGGAGGGGGGGAGGGAGTGGGGATGGAGGTGGGAAGGAGGGGGGATGAAGGGGTTGAGGGGGGAAGGGGGACCTCCCCTTTTCCCAGTACCCCTCTTTCCCCGTTGGGCCCGTCCTCATAGGGTTTCCATTGTAACCGGGAGGGGGGAGGGAGGGAGGTGTGGAGGGAGGAGGGGAGGGGGAGGGAGGGGGGAGGGGAGGGGGGAAGGGGAGGGGGGAAGGGGGGAGGGAGTAGGGGGGAGGGGAGGGAGGGGGATCTCCCCTTTTCCCAGTACCCCTCTTTCCCCGTTGGGCCCGTCCCCGTAGGGTTTCCATTGTAACCGGGAAACACTTGCCCCGGTGGCCCACGAGCATAGGGGCCCAATGCTGATCTGTGTATGTTAAGTGACTTGCAATTAAAAAAAATACTTTAAAAAAAGATAAGTGCTTTTTAAGTGCTTGTTTTGAAACATTCGCGGTCACATAGTGCTTCTCACTGCGATCTGTTAGTGGTGCTTTTCGAAACAATGTAGCACCCATCTCAAACAAGCATTGGGAGGATGGGAGGGAGGGAAGGGGAGGGAGGGAGGAGAGAGGTGTGGAGGGATGGGGGAAGGGGAGGGGGGAACGGGGGGAAGGGGGAGGGAGAGGAGAGGGAGGGGGGATGGGATGGGGGAAGGGGGGAGGGAGGGGGACCTCCCCTTTTCCCAGTACCCCTCTTTCCCCGTTGGGCCCGTCCTCGTAGGGTTTCCATTGTAACCGGGAGGAGGGGAGGGAGGGAGGAGGGAGGTGTGGAGGGAGGAGGGGAGGGGGAAGGGGGAGGGAGAGGGTTAGGGGGGAGGGGGAGGGGAGGGGAGGGAGGGGGACCTCCCCTTTTCCCAGTACCCCTCTTTCCCCGTTGGGCCCGTCCCCGTAGGGTTTCCATTGTAACCAGAAGGGGGGAGGGAGGGTGGAAGGAGGGGGGAGGGGGAGAGGGATGGAAGGGTGGAGGGAGGGGGGGAGGGATGGAGGGAAGGAGGGAGGGGGGGGAGTTAGGGGAGGAGGGGTGAGGGAGGTGGGGAGGGAGTTGGGGAGGAGGGGGGGAGGGAGTGGGGATGGAGGTGGGAAGGAGTGGGGAGGAAGGGGTTGAGGGGGGAAGGGGGGGGAGGGAGGGAATAGGGGCCCCATGCTGATCTGTGTATGTTAAGTGACTCGCACAACTTTAAAAAACTGGCAGTTGCCTTTCGCAACAATGTTGCAACAATCTCACACAAGCATTGTGACGTCACAAGCTGAAGATGTAAATTTAAAACCGAGCTGATCTCTCATTGGTGCACGGGTGCCATTGTGACATCACGCGCTGAAGCCCCTTCAAGAAAAGGGTTAGAAATGAAAATTAAACTTTAATATCTCTCTAGCTTTAAAAAGGCAGCTTCAATTTGAACGAAAGTACTTACAATAGTTGCCCATGTTAATGGTGAATATGGCGGTACAAAAATCGTAGCGCTTTGGTGTACCGTCAGGGAGGAGTAGGGTTTGTAAGTTATGGACAGAAACTCTTCGGAATCTTTGCGTACATACACATATACATACGGAATGTTGGACCGCAGAGTTTTAGTAGTATACTAGACCGAGTGGGCCCGTTGGGCCCGTCCTCGTAGGGTTTCCATTGCGACCTGGGGAAATTGCTTTTTTCTTTAAAATAAATTGTCTGTTAAATAAATTGTCTGTTAAAAAAAAGAATCTCAATTGGGGGGGACGGTGAGGTGGGGGGTTGGAGAGGGGAGGGGTGGGTGAGGAGGGGGGAAAGGGGAGAGGGAGTGCAATTAAAGGCGTGCATTGAGATGTCACACGCTGAGGACGATTAAGCAGGTGGAAAAGGAATTTATTAAAGTTAAAAAAATGCGAATAACTCAAAACATAACAATTTGAACATTAAAGATCTATTTTATTAACTTGTCAGTTTCTCTTTTGCTTGCTTCTTCGTTGATCATCGAGACATTGAGTTCTTTCTTCTTGGGTCTTTTATTGCCTTCTGTTATGCATACTTTCTCGTTGACCCTCAGTTTTTTGTTGTTGCATACCTTGTCCCTCTATGTTATGCTTTCTTTCTCGATGATCCTTCACGTTCAGTTATTTGTTGTTGTTCCTCTTGTTCCCTTCTGCTCCTCACTGTCTGTCGATGTCTCTTTGCGTCGTTCCTTCCTTGACCAAGCTGTGACTTGTTTGCTCCCTCCTCTTGGCATGATCTAGAAAGTATAGAAATATCAGGATGTATATATTTATAATAAATTCTAAATAAAAACCTACTTATTAATGAGCACGTAAATCATTAGATCCGAATGGCAATTTATTTTTCTTGAAATAAAATAAACCTCAAAAAGGTTCTTTAGTACCTGTCACTTTCTGTTTTGCGTTCTTTCTCGTTGATCCTCATATGTTCCGTTATTTATTGTTGCTCCTCTTGTTCCCTTCTGCTCCTCACTGTCTTTCGATGTCTCTTTGCGTCGTTCCTTCCTTGTCCAAGCTGTGAATTGTTTGCTCCCTCCTCTTGGCATAATCTAAAAAATATAGAAATATCACGATGTCTATATTTATAAAATCTAAATAAAAACCTACTTATTAATGAACACGAAATCATTAGATCAAAATGGCAATTTTTTTTAAATTGAAATAAAATAAACCTCAAAAAGGTTCTTTAGTACCTGTCACTTTCTGTTTTGCGCTCGTTATCGTTGATCCTCACACGTTCCGTTATTTATTGTTGCTCCTCTTGTTCCATTCTGTCCCTCACTGCCTTTCGATGTCTCTTCTGCTACTCACTCCCTCTCGATGTCTCCTTGCGTCATTCCTTCCTTGACCATGCTGTGACTTGTTTGCTTCCTCCCCTTGGCATGATCTAAAAAGTATAGAAATATCAGGATGTATATTTTTATCAATTCTAAATAAAAACCTACTTACTAATGAACACGAAAGCATTAGATCAAAATGGCATTTTTCTTCTTGAAATAAAATAAACCTCAAAGAAAAAGTTTCTTTAGTACCTGTCACTTTCTGTTTGCTTTCTTTCTCATTGATCCTCACACGTCCAGTTATTTGTTGTTGCTCCTCTTGTTCCCTTCTGCTCCTCAGTCTTTCGATGTCTCTTTGTGTCGTTCCTTCCTTGACCAAGCTGTGAATTGTTTGCTCCCTCCTCTTGGCATAATCTAAAAAATATAGAAATATTACGATGTATATATTTATAAATTCTAAATAAAAACCTACTTATTAATGAACACAAAATCATTAGATCAAAATGGCAATTTCTTTTTCTTGAAATAAAATAAACCTCAAAAAGGTTCTTTAGTACCTGTCACTTTCTGTTTTGCGTCCGTTCTCGTTGATCCTCACACGTCCCGTTATCTATTGTTGCTCCTCTTGTTCCATTCTGTCCCTCACTGCCTCTCGATGTCTCTTCTGCTACTCACTCCCTTTCGATGTCTCCTCGCGTCATTCCTTCCTTGACCAAGCTGTGAATTGTTTGCTCCCTCCTCCTGGCACAAAAGCATTAGATCCTCACACGTCCAGTTATTTGTTGTTGCTCCTCTTGTTCCCTTCTGCTCCTCACTGTGTTTCGATGTCTCTTTGTGTCGTTCCTTCCTTGACCAAGCTGTGAATTGTTTGCTCCCTCCTCTTGGCATGATCTCAAAAATATTGAAATATCAATAGACAATAGGTGCATGAGTAGGCCATTCAGCCCTTCGAGACAGCACCGCCATTCAATGCGATGATGGCTGATCACTCTCAATCAGTACCCCGTTCCTGCCTTCTCCCCATACCCCCTCACTCCGCTATCCTTAAGAGCTCTATCCAGCTCTCTTTAGTACCTGTCACTTTCTGTTTTGCATTCTTTCTCGTTGATCCTCACACGTTCCGTTATCTATTGTTGCTCCTCTTGTTCCATTCTGCCACTCACTGCCTCTCGATGTCTCTTCTGCTCCTCACTCCCTTTCGATGTCTCCTCGCGTCGTTCCTTCCTTGACCAAGCTGTGAATTGTTTGCTCCCTCCTCCTGGCATGATCTAGAAAGTATAGAAATATCAGGATGTATATTTTTATAAATTCTAAATAAAAACCTACTTACTAATGAACACGAAAGCATTAGATCAAAATGGCATTTTTTCTTCTTGAAATAAAATAAACCTCTAAGAAAAAGTTTCTTTACTACCTGTCACTTTCTGTTTGCTTTCTTTCTCATTGATCCTCACATGTTCAGTTATTTGTTGTTGCTCCTCTTGTTCCCTTCTGCTCCTCACTGCCTTTCGATGTCTCTTTGCGTCGTTCCTTCCTTGACCAAGCTGTGAATTGTTTGCTCCCTCCTCTTGGCATAATCTAAAAAATATAGAAATATCACGATGTATATATTTATAAATTCTAAATAAAAACCTACTTATTAATGAACACAAAATCATTAGATCAAAATGGCAATCTCTTTTTCTTGAAATAAAATAAACCTCAAAAAGTTTCTTTAGTACCTGTCACTTTCTGTTTTGCGTTCGTTCTCGTTGATCCTCACACGTTCCGTTATTTATTGTTGCTCCTCTTGTTCCATTCTGTCCCTCACTGTCTTTCGATGTCTCTTCTGCTACTCACTCCCTCTCGATGTCTCCTTGCGTCATTCCTTCCTTGACCATGCTGTGACTTGTTTGCTTCCTCCCCTTGGCATGATCTAAAAAGTATAGAAATATCAGGATGTATATTTTTATAAATTCTAAATAAAAACCTACTTACTAATGAACACGAAAGCATTAGCTCAAAATGGCTTTTTTTCTTGAAATAAAATAAATCTCAATCAAAAGGGTTCTTTAGTGCCTGTCACTTTCTGTTTTGCGTCTTTCTCGTTGATCCTCACACGTTCCGTCATTTATTGTTGCTCCTCTTGTTCCATTCTGTCCCTCACTGCCTCTCGATGTCTCTTCTGCTACTCACTCCCTTTCGATGTCTCCTCGCGTCGTTCATTCCTTGACCAAGCTGTGAATTGTTTGCTCCCTCCCCTTGGCATGATCTAAAAAGTATAGAAATATCAGGATGTATATTTTTATAAATTCTAAATAAAAACCTACTTACTAATGAACATGAAAGCATTAGCTCAAAATGGCTTTTTTTTTCTTGAAATAAAATAAATCTCAATCAAAAAGGTTCTTTAGTGCCTGTCACTTTCCGTTTTGCGTCTTTCTCGTTGATCCTCACACGTTCCGTCATTTATTGTTGCTCCTCTTGTTCCATTCTGTCCCTCACTGCCTCTCAATGTCTCTTCTGCTACTCACTCCCTTTCGATGTCTCCTCTTGGCATAATCTAAAAAATATAGAAATATCACGATGTATATATTTATAAATTCTAAATAAAAACCTACTTATTAATGAACACGAAATCATTAGATCAAAATGGCAATCTCTTTTTCTTGAAATAAAATAAACCTCAAAAAGGTTCTTTAGTACCTGTCACTTTCTGTTTTGCGCTCGTTATCGTTGATCCTCACACGTTCCGTTATTTATTGTTGCTCCTCTTGTTCCATTCTGTCCCTCACTGCCTTTCGATGTCTCTTCTGCTACTCACTCCCTCTCGATGTCTCCTTGCGTCATTCCTTCCTTGACCATGCTGTGACTTGTTTGCTTCCTCCCCTTGGCATGATCTAAAAAGTATAGAAATATCAGGATGTATATTTTTATCAATTCTAAATAAAAACCTACTTACTAATGAACACGAAAGCATTAGATCAAAATGGCATTTTTCTTCTTGAAATAAAATAAACCTCAAAGAAAAAGTTTCTTTAGTACCTGTCACTTTCTGTTTGCTTTCTTTCTCATTGATCCTCACACGTCCAGTTATTTGTTGTTGCTCCTCTTGTTCCCTTCTGCTCCTCAGTCTTTCGATGTCTCTTTGTGTCGTTCCTTCCTTGACCAAGCTGTGAATTGTTTGCTCCCTCCTCTTGGCATAATCTAAAAAATATAGAAATATTACGATGTATATATTTATAAATTCTAAATAAAAACCTACTTATTAATGAACACAAAATCATTAGATCAAAATGGCAATTTCTTTTTCTTGAAATAAAATAAACCTCAAAAAGGTTCTTTAGTACCTGTCACTTTCTGTTTTGCGTCCGTTCTCGTTGATCCTCACACGTCCCGTTATTTATTGTTGCTCCTCTTGTTCCATTCTGTCCCTCACTGCCTCTCGATGTCTCTTCTGCTACTCACTCCCTTTCGATGTCTCCTCGCGTCGTTCCTTCCTTGACCAAGCTGTGAATTGTTTGCTCCCTCCTCCTGGCACAAAAGCATTAGATCCTCACACGTCCAGTTATTTGTTGTTGCTCCTCTTGTTCCCTTCTGCTCCTCACTGTCTTTCGATGTCTCTTTGTGTCGTTCCTTCCTTGACCAAGCTGTGAATTGTTTGCTCCCTCCTCTTGGCATGATCTCAAAAATATTGAAATATCAATAGACAATAGACAATAGGTGCAGGAGTAGGCCATTCAGCCCTTCGAGCCAGCACCGCCATTCAATGCGATGATGGCTGATCACTCTCAATCAGTACCCTGTTCCTGCCTACTCCCTATACCTCCTCGTTCTCCCCATACCCCCTCATTCTAGCCCTTGCTGCTACTCGATGTCTCTTTGCTGTTGGTGACTCAATGCGAACCCAACGGGTCCGCGCCTGTGCAGTTGGGGCCAATTATAGACAATAGACAATTCCAGTGTATACAAGCCCAATCGCTCCAGCCTTTCAACATACGACAGTCCCGCCATTCCGGGAATTAACCTAGTGAACCTACGCTGCACGCCCTCCATAGCAAGAATATCCTTCCTCAATTGATCTAATACTTACGTTAGAAGGACTTTTCCATCTCCAGTGCCCGTCATCCGTGTGTGACGTTACAATGTGAACCCAACGGATCCGCGCCTCTAAAGTCGGTGCCCGTTGATCTACTACTTACGTTAAAAGGCCGCTGGTTCTGTGCGTGACGCTCAACGCCTAATTGGTCCGGGTTCACGTGGTGCATTCTGATTGGCTCCTGCCGCTCCTCCACACGTGCGGCCGATTAATATGCTCTGACCTCCCGCTCGACGCCTCATTGGTCCAGGTCCCACTTGGGGAGTCATTGCTCAGCGAAGCACGCTTCGAATGACAACATTCTTCGTTGATATCGTATCCTTCAGGAAAACTTTGACATTTTCCCTAGCCTTTCCTCGGCTAAGAGCCACATACAATTGACCATGCTGAAATACCGGTTTCTCCAGGTATATCAACACTTTTTCCATGGTCTGTCCTTGTGCTCTGTGGATTGTCATAGCAAAACACGTCTGAACGGGGAATTGTCTCCGCTGAAAGGGAATGTCTTCGCCTTCTGTCAAAGTAAGCGGTATCCTAGGAATCATCACAATTTCATTTCTGAAGGCTCCAATGGTGATTTTTGCAACGATCAAGTTATTGTGTAGCTGTTCCACAATCATCCTCGTTCCGTTGCATAGTCTTGGTGGTGCCAAATTCCTCATTAAAATGATCGGAGATCCCTTTTTCAACTCCAATTTGTGCGGTGGTAATCCAGAGATCTCCACTGAATCGAGGAATTCTGTTGGGAAGTGAGTAGCATCAGTTCCCTCAGTCACAGCATTGAACGAAAGGTATGTCTTCATGATCCCTGGGAAGCATCTGATACATCTAGAATTGATGCTCCTCATAATGTCATTCAGCGGAACCAAGATACAATTGTTAGAAAATAATTCGGCAGGATTGTCGAAGGTGGGATATATAAAATCCATGCAATCCTCCAGTGATCTTCCAGCTAGAACCATGTCTTGTGGGATTTCAATCTCATCGTCTTCATTTTTCAAAATCCTGTCTTCTCCAACATTCAGCAAAAATTGAGAATAGTCGTCTTCTCCATCTCCCAATCGCATATTCCTCTTCAAGTTGAACATGGTGAAAGTCCTCCACAAGTAGGATTTCTTGATGCATGAATTTTCAATATCAGCATCGTTTCCCCTTTTCACAACAGGAAGGAGTTGTCTAAAATCACCACAACAAACGGTAATAATACCGCCAAAAGGCTCATCCTTGGTGCATATATCCCGAAGAGTTCTATCCACGGCTTCGAAGCTCTCCCTCCTAATCATCGGACACTCATCCCAAACAATCAGTCTCACTTGCCTGATCAACTGTGCCGTGTAGGAATTCTTTTCAATGTTGCACATTGTATTCTCGCTCACTTCGATGGGTATCTTGAAGCGAGAATGTGCAGTTCTTCCACCAGGCATCAATGTAGCAGCTATCCCAGAGGATGCTACAGCAAAAGCAACATCACCTTTACCTCTAACTTTGGAGAGGATCAAATTTGTGAGAAATGTCTTTCCCGTTCCTGCTGGGGAATCAATGAAAATCATTGAAGGAACATTCCTATCCAAGCAGCCGCACACATGGTCATACACGACTCTTTGCTCAGCATTCAGCATCGGCTCCTTCTCTGCAACAAACTGCTGTTGTTCAGGCACACTATACTGCAACTCATGCAGCAATTCTGGATTGTCAACAATGTTCATCCTTCCATTTCTTGGTTTGGGCAAATGAAAGTATTCCAGGGTCTTGTTATAATTCGCAAGCTTGTCTTGAATATACAACAGAGCTTGATCATGATGCCTCTCATCAATCATGATATTTTGATGACTGCTTAGTGTCGATTCTTTTTCAAGGAAATTCTCAGACATGGAATTTTTGAAGCGATCCCATAGTTGTCGAGGATTGTTGACCTCGTCGTTCATCAGCAAAACGACAAATAAATCTCTTATTGCACCAGGGAGCTTTGTCTTCTCAGCATCTTCCATCGTCTGTCGCCAATGGTCATCATCTTGCAACAAACCTCTTTCTATGCAGACGTCTTTGAATGAAGAAAGAATATGTCCATCATGTGTCCTTAATGAATCAAAGGATACTGGCCCTTTTACGTGATGGAGAAGCAGTCTCAAGTAGTACAGATCACCACATCTTGGAGAAACTGTATACACACGTCCCAGAACGTTGACTTCAAAAAAACCTGGAAAATCCTCCACTATCTTTCCAACCTTCCTTCTTTGCCATTTCTTCTTGTTCCACGTGTAAAACCGGGGAACATCAGTGTAATACAAAGTCCGTGCAAATTGATCTCGAGAACACAATTCCATGAATGCAGTTAAAGTTGTTCTCGCGAAATCATCATTTCTCACCCGCTGAACAGCATCGGCTGTGATAACGACTCGTTGTTCTTCTGGTAGATGTACCTGGAGTCGAATGACAGGAGGGTGTCTCTCATGAGTTGTAAATCCAAGGATTGATCCCACTGCTTCTGATGGACCAATGTATCTTCCAGTCAAGTACTGTATAATCTCGTCATCCCTGTTAAGTCCAAAAACTGCTTGATCACTCCCCTTCAAGGTGTACTTGATGACGTATTTGACCGACTTGACAGAGGAGCATATCTCAACATTCAAGTGACATTGGAACAACTTCAAGAGTTGAGCATTATAGGGCACAACCCATTCAGAAGTAATAGGTCGATGCCGGCGTCGTTCTTGATGTCCTTGAAATCCTCCCATATCCGGAGATCTTCTCCTGTACATAGGATATGAATCATCTCCACACCTTGTGCTCTCGATAAATGGCTTCGGGAATCTTTTATTGCATCTTCCATTCTTCCAACACTGAGAGGTGTGTTTGCAGTACGGTCCATGAATCATGTGCTTTAGTACCAATCCATGCAGCTCGGGATCTAACTGCGGGTCTGGTATTTCAGCTTGCACAAATCTGTCAACATCTCGTGGCCGTGGCTTATTCGCTTCGTCAAGCCACAGCAGACAGTGCAAATGAGGCAGTCCTCTCTTCTGATATTCCACAGTCAAGACAAAAGCTATACAATTTCCAAAGAGGCCATCCGGTCCAGTAAGGCACTTGATGAAGAGTTTTCTTTTCAGATCGAAGACCCTTGTAATCAAGTCTGGTCTATCACACGGCTGCTGATTCAAAAAGAGGCCGCGTTGGATCTCGCTCCACTTCGGATTGCAAGTCATTGTAATGAAAAACGAAGCAGTGCCGTACTTCCGAACATACATCATGGCGTCCTGGCATCGTTCCATCATGTATCTCGGTCCACCGACAAATGTTGAGGAGAGGATTATGCGCTTTCCAATGTTATCCAAATCGTCATTATCATTTAAGGCATCCGTCAGGCCTTTGTAAGTTGTTGATCTCAACGATGCTTGATTTAGGCGAATATAATTGAGCCTATCGTTCTCAATCTTAGCAGCCATGTCGACGACATATTGTTGAAAGAGTCGTCCTCCTCTCAAAAGTTGGTTAAATTCATTATCACGATTCATGATCTTATAGGCATAATATCGCATCGCTGTCAACTTCCTGCTGTTACGCATTTTGAGTTGGTAATGCCATCCATCATCTCCAAGCGGAAAGAAAAGAACATATTGAAGACTATCATACGACCTGTGAGACTCTGAAATGATCCGCAGGCCTCCTCCTCTTTCTTTCAAGATAATGTGACGTGATGTTGCCTCAGGTTCATTATTGTTTGGTATTATGACAGCAACTTCATTGGCAATTTGTCTGTTAAATCTCCTTTCATGTTCAAATGGTGGCCGACGATCTGGATCAATGACGATGGATGCCTCTGGTAAATCTCGAATTCTATCCTTTGCCACTTTAATTGAATTAATGTAAGGGTTGTTTAGTCTCATCAAGTTTTCAAGCATCTCAACAATTTCCCTTTGAATACCAGCATCTTGCAGTATACCCATTCGCAATTCAACACTATCTTGAGGGTCCATAAAATAGATCTGCAAGAATTGACTTGGCTGGTCTAGGTCAGGCATCAATGGACCAATGTAATGATGAATCTGCCCTTGAATGATGACTGAAGGACTCCATCCAGGTCTTGGTGGCACAACTTCCTTGGCACCGAATGACGTCATTTGAAAGAGGCAGTTGTATTGTCTAATATTCTTTCTGAACTCTTTTGCTTGTGGTGTGTCAATTGTGTACAATTTCATCAATTCATCAGGTAGTGTGCAGAGAGGAGCAATGTTTACCTTACCCTGCATGCAGCAAAAGTTTGCAGTTTCTCCAGAGAAACGGTACGCTCGACACTGAGGGCAAATCTTGGTCATTTCACCAACATCAGCAGATAGATTTCTCCTTGCGATTTGTACATTTCTTCTTCTTTTCCTGGCCCGCTCTTCAGCCACTCTTCTAGTTCTTTCATCTCCCATCTCTTGTCTCCTTTTGTTTTGCGTGCTCTCAAGTTGATCCTCAACACTCTCAGTCATTTCTTGTTGCATCTCTTGTTCTCTTCTGTGTTGTATTCTTTTTTGGTTATCCCTGAGACGTTCATTTCTTACTTGTCGAGTTTCTTCACTCCTTGTATCTTGTGCTCTCTTTCGGAGATGCTTGAGACGCTCAGTCTTTTCTTGTTGCGTCTCTTCTTCTCTTCTGTGTTGAATTCTTTTTTGGTTATCCCTGAGACGTTCAGTTCTTACTTGTCGAGTTTCTTCACTCCTTGTATCTTGTGCGCTCTTTCGGAGATGCTTGAGACGCTCAGTCGTTTCTTGTTGCGTCTCTTGTTCTCTGCTGTGTTGCATTCTTGTTTGCTCATCCCTGAGACGTTTAGTTCTTGCTTGTTGTGTTTCTTCACTACTACTCTCTTGCGCTCTCTTTTGAAGATGCTCAGTCGTTTCTTGTTGCGTCTCTTCTTCTCTTCTGTGTTGCATTCCTTTTTGGTTATCCCTGAGACGTTTAGTACTCGTTTGTTGCATTTCTTCACTACTACTCTCTTGCGCTCTCTTTCGATCTCTTTTTTGGCCTTCCTTGAGATGTCCCGTTTTTTCTTGTTGCCTTCTAATTTCTGCCTGTTGACGTCTGCTAATGTTCGTTGACCATCCTGCACCTCGTTTTCTCCCTCTTCTTGGCATGATGTTAAAAACAAACAGATATTGATCAGGTGGGGGGGGGGGGGTGGGAGTTGAGGGATACAGAGGGTGAGTGAGGAAGGGTGTTAGACCAATGCAGGAGAGGTTTGGGGGACTTTCAAGGAGGGATCAGGGGTGGATGGATTGGGTGAGTGGGTGGGTGAAGGAGGGGGGATAAAGGGGGTTGCGGGGGATGGAGGATAAGAGTGAGAGGTGGGTTGTGGGGGGGCGGAGAGGATGATAACGGGTTGACGGGGCAATGGAGTGGAGAGTGGGGCTCTTAAAAAAAAATCTGAAACCAATTTAAGTTAATGCAGCACAGGTTTGGGGTAGTTTTAAGGGGGATTGAGGGGGGAATGGAGTTCGTGAGTGGGGCTCTCAAAAAAATCCTAAACACAATTTCAGCTAATGCAGGTTTAGGGGAGTTTTATGGGGGGTGGGTGGGGGGGAATGGGGTGCGTGAATGGAAGGATGGAGTGGTTGAGTAAGGGGAGGGTGGTAGACCAATGCAGTGGAGGTTTGGGGGAGTTTTAAACGGGGTTCAGGGGGAATGAATTGGGTGAATGGGGTGGAGGAGGGGGGATAAGGGGGCTGAGGGAGATGGGAGTGTGTGATTGGAGGATAAGGGGAATTGATTTGGGTTGTGGGGGGGTGATAAGTGGGGTTGAGGGGGTGTGGATGGAGTGGGTGAGTGGGGCTCTTAAAAAAAAAAAGGAAACCAATTTAAGTAAATGCAGCACAGAATTGGGAGAGTTTTAAGAGGGATTGAGGGGGGAATGGAGTGTGTGACTGGAGCTCTGTAAAATCTTAAACACAATTTCAGTTAATGCGACAGAGGTTTGGGGGAGTTATAAGGGGTTTCAGGTGGGAATGCAGTGTGTGAGTGGTGGAGGGAGGGGGGATGGAGTGGCTGAGTGTTAGACCAATGCAGTAGAGGTTTGGGGGAGTTTCAAAGGGGGTTCAGGGGGGATGAATTGGGTGAATAGAGGGGGGGATAAGGGGGCTGAGGGGGATGGAGTGGATGAGAAGAGGATAAGGGGGGATGAGGTGGGTTGTGCGGGGGATGATAAGTGGGATTGAGGGTGTGTGGATGGAGTGGGATTGTGGGGCTATTAAAAAAAACCTGAGACCAATTTAAGTAAATGCAGCACAGGTTTGGGGGAGTTTTAAGGGAGATTGAAGGGGGTATGGAGTGCCTGAGTGGGGCTCTCAAAAAAATCCTAAACACAATCTCAGTTAATGCAGGTTTGGGGGAGTTAAGGGGGTTTCAGGTGGGAATGGAGTGTGTGAGTGGGGGAGAGGGGGGATGGAGTGGCTGTGTTAGACCAATGCAGTAGCGGTTTGGGGGAGTTTCAAAGGGAGTTCAGCAGCGATGAAATGGGTGAATGGAGTGTGGAAGAGGGGGGGATAAGGGGGCTGGAGTGGGTGAGAAGAGGATAAGGGGGCTGAGGTGGGTTATGGAGGGGATGATAAGTGGGGTTGAGGGGGGTGTGGATGGAGTGGGTGAGTGGGGCTCTTAAAAAAACCCTGAAACCAATTTAAGTTAATGCAGCACAGGTTTGGGGGAGTTTTAAGGGAGATTGAAGGGGGAATGGAGTGCGTAAGTGGGGCTCTTAAAAAAATCTGAGACCAATTTAAGTTAATGCAGCACAGGTTTGGGGGAGTTTTAAGGGGGATTGAAGAGCATGAGTGGGGCTCTCAAAAAAATCCTAAACACAATTTCAGTTAATGCAGGAGAGGTTTGGGGGAGTTTTATGGGGGGGTGGGTGGGGGGGAATGGGGTGCGTGAGTGGAAGGATGGAGTGGTTGAGTAAGGGGAGGGTGTTAGACCAATGCAGTGGAGGTTTGGGGGAGTTTTAAAGGGGGTTCAGGGGGACTGAATTGGGTGAATGGGGTGGAGGAGGGGGGTATAAGGGGGCTGGAGTGGGTGAGGGGAGGATAAGAGGGTTGAGGTGGGTTGCAGGGGGGATGGTAAGTGGGGTTGAGGGGGGTGTGGATGGAGTGGGGCTCTTAAACAAAAAACTGAATCCAATTTAAATTAATGCAGCACAGGTTTGGGGAGTTTTAAGGGGGATTGAAGGGGGAATGGAGTGCGTGAATGGGGCTCTGAAGAAAGATTTGGGGGAGTTTTAAGCGGGGGGGGGGGGGGGTTGAGGTGGGAATTGAGTGCCTGAGTGAGGGGGATGGGGTGGCTGCGTAAGGGGAGGTGTTAGACCAATACAGTCGAGGTTTGGGGGAGTTTTAAAGGGGGTTCAGGGGGAATGGAATGGGAGATGGAGAGAGGATAAGGAGGATAGTGGGTGAGGGGAGGATAAGAGGGTTGAGGTGGGTTGCAGGGGGGATGATTAGTGGGGTTGAGGGAGTATGGATGGAGTAGGTGAGTGGGGCTCTGAAAAAAATCCTAAACACAATTTCAGTTAATATAGGAGAGGTTTGGGGGAGTTTTAAGGGCGGGGGGGTTAGGTGGGAATGGAGTGCCTGAGTGAAGGGGGTTGAGGTGGGAATGGAGTGGCTGAGTAAGAGGAGGGTGTTAGACCAATGCAGTGAAGGCTTGGGGGAGTTTTAAAGGGGGCTCAGGGGGGATGAATTGGGTGAGTGGAGGGGGGGATAAGGGGGCTGAGGAGGTTGGAGTGGGTGAGGGGACGATAAGGCAGGTTGAGGTGGGTTGTGGGATGATAAGTGGGGTTGAGGGGGTGTGAATGGAGTGGGTCTCTTACAAACACCTGAAACCAATTTAAGTTAATGCAGCACAGGCTTGGGGGAGTTTTAAAGGGGATTGATGGGGGAATGGAGTGCAAGAGTGGGGCTCTGAAAAAACCATAAACAAAATTCCAGTTAATCCAGGAGAGGTTTGGTGGAGTGTTAACGGGAGATTGAGGTGGGAATGGAGTGCGTGAGTGGGGATGGAGTGGCTGAGTGTGGGGAGGGTTTTAGACCAATGCAGTAGAGGTTTTTTGGGGAGTTTTAAAGGGGGTTCGGGGGGATGAATGTGGGGAGGTGGAGGGGGGATTGAGAGAGTGAGTTGAGTTCTCAAATGAAACAAATCTAAATGAGGAAAAATGAAATTATTTTTATGTTTAAAAAACAAAGCGTTTTTTTCTTTAAATCGTTTTTTAAAGTGAAATAATCCTATGAAAACGTACTTTTTTGACAAAAAAGAAATCAATGCTTTTTGAAATGAAGCGTTTTTCTTTGAAAATGAAAAGAATATAAATGAAGGCGACGTTTTATTTTACTCCCTCACGTGGTACACCAACCAATGGGGCGTCGAGTGCGAAGTGGGAAGCTGAACAGAAAAAGGCAACGTTCACTCACTAAAAAACCCTCCCCGAAGTATGAAATAGAAATAAAACAATCGGAAATGAGGAAAAATGAAATGCAAGTAATGTTAAAAAGACAAAAAAAATTTAGAGCACAAAACGGCAAACCTCCCTAACTAAAGAAAGCCTCCCCTAGGTAAAAACTAAAAAGAAACGAAAGTAAATAAGGTAAAATGAAATGGACTTTATGTTTAAACAAAGCGATTTGCTTTAAATAAAATATCAATGGAAATGAAGCTTATCTTGTATTGCACAGCAGCAGCCAAAGCTCGACGTCTCAGCACGAACCAGACAGTTCAGCAGCAGCGAGAGCTTTCAGGGGGACACGCCCTGTCGTACAAATAAGAGCGTCGGCGATCCTCTCACGTGGGGGGGGGGGGTGAGCGGGGGAGCGCATTAGTGAAAGGTCCGGGGGGGGGGGGCGGGGGAGCGCATTAGTGAAAGGTCCGGGGGGAGCGCATTAGTAGAGGTTTGGGGGAGTTTCAAAGGGGGTTCAGGGGGGATGAATTGGGTGAATGGAGGGTGGAAGAGAGGGGGGTAATGGGGCTGGGGGATGGAGTGGGTGAGAAGAGGATAAGGGGGTGGGTTGTGGGGGGGGATGATAAGGAGTTGAGGGGGTGTGAATGGAGTGGGTGAGTGGGGCTTGTAAAAAAAAAACCTGAAACCAATTTAAGTTAATGCAGCACAGGTTTGGGGGAGTTTTAAGGGGGATGAAGGGGGGAATGGAGTGCGTGAGTGGGGCTCTGAAGAGGGGAGGGAGGAGGGGAGGGAGGGGGAACTCCCCTTTTCCCAGTACCCCTCTTTCCCCGTTGGGCCCGTCCCCGTAGGGTTTCCATTGTAACCGGGAGGGGGGGAGGGAGGGTGGAAGGAGGGGGGAGGGGGAGAGGGGTGGAAGGGTGGAGGGATGGGGGGAGGGAGTGGGGGAGGGTCGGATGGAGGGAAGGAGGGAGGGGTGAGTTAGGGGCTGAGTGGTGATGGAGGTTGAGATTGAGGGGGGAGAGAGTGGGGATGGAGGTGGGAAGGAGGGGGGAGGAAGAGGTTGAGGGGGAAGTGGGACCTCCCCTTTTCCCAGTACCCCTCTTTCCCCCACCACCAAGCCCCCACCGCAACGACCCCTGTTGTCCCCCTACCCAGTCCCCATTCTCAGACCACCCCGCATTCTCTTGGAATAAAAAAAAATGCTTTAAAAAAAAGTGCTTTTTAATTGCTTGTTTTGAAACATTCGCGGTTAAGTGCTGGTTTTGAAACATTCGCGGCTACTTAGTGCTTCTGTCAGTTGCTTTTCGAGGGAGGGAGTAGGGAGGTGTGGAGGGGGGAGGGGAGGGGGAGGGAGGGGGGGAGGGGGGTAGGGGGGAGGGGGAGGGAGGGGGGAAGGGGAGGGAGGGGGAGGGAGGGGGGGAGGGAGGGAGAAGGGAGGGAGGGGGGAGTGAGGGGGAGGGAGGGGAACCTCCCATTTTCCCAGTACCCCTCTTTCCCCATTGGGCCCGTCCTCGTAGGGTTTCCATTGTAACCGGGAGGAGGGGAGGGAGGGAGGAGGGAGGTGTGTAGGTGTGGAGGGAGGAGGGGAGGGGAGGGGGAGGGGAGGGGAGGGGGGGAGGGGGGAAGGGGGGAGGAGGGAGGGAGAGGGGAGGGAGGGGGGTAGGGGGGAGGTAAGGGGGAGGGAGGGGGAGGGGAGGGGGGAAGGGGGAGGGAGGGGGATCTCCCCTTTTCCCAGTACCCCTCTTTCCCCGTTGGGCCCGTCCTCGTAGGGTATCCATTGTAACCGGGAGGAGGGGAGGGAGGGAAGGAGGAGGGAGGTGTGGAGGGAGGAGTGGAGGGGAGGGAGGGGGAGGGGAGGGAGGGGGGTAGGGGGGAGGGGGAGGGAGGGGAAGGGGGGAGGGGGAAGGGGGTAGTGAGGGGGACCTCCCCTTTTCCCAGTACCCCTCTTTCCCCGTTGGGCCCGTCCTCGTAGGGTTTCCATTGTAACGGGGAGGGGGGAGGGAGGGTGGAAGGAGGGGGGAGGGGGAGAGGGATGGAAGGGTGGAGGGAGGGGGGAGGGATTGGGGGAGGGAGGAATGGAGGAAAGGAGGGAGGGGGGAGTTAGAGGGGAGGGAGGGGGGAGGGAGTTGGGGAGGGAGGGGGAGGAGGGGGGGAGGGAGTGGGGATGGAGGTGGGAAGGAGGGGGGATGAAGGGGTTGAGGGGGGAAGGGGGACCTCCCCTTTTCCCAGTACCCCTCTTTCCCCATTGGGCCCGTCCTCGTAGGGTTTCCATTGTAACCGGGAGGGAGGGGGGAGGGAGGTGTGGAGGGAGGTGTGGAGGGAGGAGGGGAGGGGGAGGGAGGGGGGTGGGGAGGGGGGAAGGGGAGGGGGGAGGGAAGGGGGGAGCGGGTAGGGGGGAGGGGAGGGAGGGGGATCTCCCCTTTTCCCAGTACCCCTCTTTCCCCGTTGGGCCCGTCCCCGTAGGGTTTCCATTGTAACCGGGAGGGGGGGAGGGAGGGTGGAAGGAGGGGGGAGGGGGAGAGGGATGGAATGGTGGAGGGAGGGGGGAGGGAGTGGGGGAGGGTGGGATGGAGGGAAGGAGGGAGGGGGGGAGTTAGGGGCTGAGTGGTGATGGAGGTTGGGATTGAGGGGGGAGGGAGGGGGGGAGGGAGTGGGGATGGGAGTGGGGATGGAGGTGGGAAGGAGGGGGGAGGAAGGGGTTGAGGGGGGAAGTGGGACCTCCCCTTTTCCCAGTACCCCTCTTTCCCCCACCACCAAGCCCCCTCCGCAACGACCCCTGTTGTCCCCAGTCCCCATTCACAGACCCCCCCCCCCATTCCCTCTCTCCCCCATACAGTGCTTTTTTCGAAACATTCGCGGTCACATAGTGCTTCTCACTGTAGCACCCATCTCAAACAAGCATTGGGAGGATGGGAGGGAGGGAAGGGGAGGGAGGAGGGAGGTGTGGAGGGAGGAGGGGAGGGAAGGGGGGAAGGGGAGGGGGGGAAGGGGGGGAGGGAGAGGGGAGGGAGGGGGGATGGGATGGGGGAAGGGGGGAGGGAGGGGGACCTCCCCTTTTCCCAGTACCCCTCTTTCCCCGTTGGGCCCGTCCTCGTAGGGTTTCCATTGTAACCGGGAGGAGGGGAGGGAGGGAAGGGGGAGGGAGGGAGGAGGGAGGTGTGGAGGGAGGAGGGGAGGGGAGGGAGGGGGAGGGGAGGGAGGGGGGTAGGGGGGAGGGGGAGGGAGGGGGAGGGGAGGGGGAAGGGGGTAGTGAGGGGGACCTCCCCTTTTCCCAGTACCCCTCTTTCCCCGTTGGGCCCGTCCTCGTAGGGTTTCCATTGTAACCGGGAGGAGGGGAGGGAGGGGGGTAGGGGGGAGGGGGAGGGAGGGGGAGGGGAGGGGGAAGGGGGTAGTGAGGGGGACCTCCCCTTTTCCCAGTACCCCTCTTTCCCCGTTGGGCCCGTCCTCGTAGGGTTTCCATTGTAACCGGGAGGAGGGGAGGGAGGGAAGGGGGAGGGAGGGAGGAGTTAGGGGAGGAGGGGTGAGGGAGGTGGGGAGGGAGTTGGGGAGGAGGGGGGGAGGGAGTGGGGATGGAGGTGGGAAGGAGTGGGGAGGAAGGGGTTGAGGGGGAAGGGGGGAGGGAGGGAATAGGGGGGGAGGGAGTGGGGATGGAGGTGGGAAGGAGTGGGGAGGAAGGGGTTGAGGGGGGAAGGGGGGGAGAGAGGGAATAGGGGCCCCATGCTGATCTGTGTATGTTAAGTGACTTGCACAACTTTAAAAAACTGGCAGTTGCCTTTCGCAACAATGTTGCAACAATCTCACACAAGCATTGTGACGTCACAAGCTGAAGATGTAAATTTAAAACCGAGCTGATCTCTCATTGGTGCACGGGTGCCATTGTGACATCACGCGCTGAAGCCCCTTCAAGAAAAGGGTTAGAAATGAAAATTTAAACTTTAATATCTCTCTAGCTTTAAAAAGGTAGCTTCAATTTGAACGAAAGTACTTACAATAGTTGCCCATGTTAATGGTGAATATGGCGGTACAAAAATCGTAGCGCTTTGGTGTACCGTCAGGGAGGAGTAGGGTTTGTAAGTTATATGGACAGAAACTCTTCGGAATCTTCCGTACATACACATATACATACATACATACGGAATGTTGGACCGCAGAGTTTTAGTAGTATATAGACTAGAACGAGTGTGCCCGTTGGGCCCGTCCTCGTAGGGTTTCCATTGTAACCGGGAGGGGAGTGGGGGTAGGGAAGGGGGAGGGAGGGAGTAGGGAGGTGTGGAGGGGGGAGGGGAGGGGGAGGGAGGGGGGGAGGGGAGGGGGGAAGGGAGGGAGGGAGAGGGGAGGGAACGGGGTAGGGGGGAGGGGGAGGGAGGGGAGGGGGGAAGGGGAGGGAGGGGGGAAGGGGAGGGGGAGGGAGGGGGGAGGGAGAAGGGAGGGAGGGGGACCTCCCCTTTTCCCAGTACCCCTCTTTCCCCATTGGGCCCGTGCTCGTAGGGTTTCCATTGTAACCGGGAGGAGGGGAGGGAGGGGAGGGGGAGGGAGGGAGGAGGGAGGTGTGGAGGGAGGAGGGGAGGGGAGGGGGAGGGGAGGGGGGGAAGGGGGGAGGAGGGAGGGAGAGGGGAGGGAGGGGGGTAGGGGGGAGGTAAGGGGGAGTGAGGGGGGCGGGAGGGAGGGGGTTCTCCCCTTTTCCCAGTACCCCTCTTTCCCCGTTGGGCCCGTCCTCGTAGGGTTTCCATTGTAACCGGGAGGAGGGGAGGGAGGGAAGGGGGAGGGAGGGAGGAGGGGGGAGGGAGGGGAGGGGGGAAGGGGGGAGTGAAGGGGTAGGGGGAGGGAGGGGGAGAGGGGAGGGGGGGTAGGGGGGAGGGGGGAGGGAGGGGGAAGGGGGGAGGGAGGGGGATCTCCCCTTTTCCCAGTACCCCTCTTTCCCCGTTGGGCCCGTCCCTGTAGGGTTTCCATTGTAACCGGGAGGGGTGGAGGGATGGTGGAAGGAGGGGGGAGGGGGAGAGGGATGGAATGGTGGAGGGAGGGGGGAGGGAGTGGGGGAGGGTGGGATGGAGGGAAGGAGGGAGGGGGGGAGTTAGGGGCTGAGTGGTGATGGAGGTTGGGATTGAGGGGGGAGGGAGGGGGGGAGGGAGTGGGGATGGAGGTGGGAAGGAGGGGGGAGGAAGGGGTTGATGGGGGAAGTGGGACCTCCCCTTTTCCCAGTACCCCTCTTTCCCCCACCACCAAGCCCCCTCCGCAACGACCCCTGTTGTCCCCAGTCCCCATTCACAGACCCCCCCCCCCATTCTCTCTCTCCCCATACACACTCTCAGTGCTTTTTTCGAAACACTTGCCCCGGTGGCCCACGAGCATATGGGCCCAATGCTGATCTGTGTATGTTAAGTGACTTGCAATAAAAAAATATACTTTAAAAAGAGATAAGTGCTTTTTAAGTGCTTGTTTTGAAACATTCGCGGTCACATAGTGCTTCTCACTGTAGCACCCATCTCAAGTGTGCCCGTTGGGCCCGTCCTCGTAGGGTTTCCATTGTAACCGGGAGGAGGGGAGGGAGGGAAGGGGGAGAGAGAGAGGTGTGGAGGGAGGAGGGGAGGGGGAGGGAGGGGGTAGGGGAGGGGAGGGGGGAAGGGGAGGGGGGGAAGGGGGGAGGGAGAGAGGGGGAGGGGGAGGGAGAGAGGGGGAGGGGGAGGGAGGGGGAGGGGGAGGGAGGGGGGAGGGGAAGGGCGGAGGGAGGGGGACCTCCCCTTTTCCCAGTACCCCTCTTTCCCCATTGTGCCCGTCCTCGTAGGGTTTACATTGTAACCGGGAGAAGGGGAGGGAGGGAAGGGGGAGGGGGGGAGGAGGGAGGTGTGGAGGGAGGAGGGGAGGGGGAAGGGGGAAGGGGAGTGGGGGGAGGGAAGGGGGAGGGAGGGGGGAGGGGAGGGGAGGGTGGAAGGGGAGGGCGGAAAGGGGGGGAGGGGGGAAAGGGGGGAGGGGGGAGGGAGAGAGGGGGAGGGTGGAAAGAGCATCCCTCTCCCCATCAGAACTGCCCCCTCCATCGACTCCTTTAAGTCCAGGCTCAAAACCTATTTCTACTCCCTAGCGTTTGAGGCTCATTGAGGAGGCGCTGTGAACTGTTTGCGTGCCACTGTATGTTTCATTTTTTCCTTAGTACCTAATCAGATGTACAGCACTTTGGTCAACGTGGGTTGTTTTTAAATGTGCTGTACAAATAAAATGGACTTGACTTGACAGCTCTTCGCAACAATGTAGCACAGGGGCATTGTGACGTCACACGCTGAATACCGCTGGGGGGGGGGAAGGGGGGTCAGCTCGAGTCCATCTCACAGGGGCATTGTGACATCACAATCCGCACCGCAGCGCCCCCCTTCTGTCAAAACTTCGATAAATCAGGGGGGGGCAGCACTTTTAAACCTCTGTAACTTAAAAAATATGCGTCCGAATTAAATAAAAATATCATTTTCCAGCAGCGAACCGCATGCTGATTAAGGCGGTACAAAAATCGTGGCGCTACGGTTCACCGTTTTGCCGGAATTGCCGTATTCAGCCGACATCAGTGTTATATATATATATAACACAAGATCTGAGTTTTAGTAGTATACTAGACCGAGTGGGCCCGTTGGGCCCGTCCTCGTAGGGTTTCCATTGTAACCGGGAGGGGAGGAAAGGGGGAGGGTTGGGGGAGGGAGGAGGGGAGGGGAGGGGGGGAGGGGAGGGGGGAGGGAGAGGGGAGGGAGGGGGTAGGGGGGAGGGAGGGGGAGAGGGGGGGATGGGAGAGGGAGGGGAGGGGGGAAGGGAGGAGGGAAAGGGGGGAGGGAGAGGGGAGGGAGGTGGGTAGGGGGGAGGGAGGGGGACCTCCCCTTTTCCCAGTACCCCTCTTTCCCCGTTGGGCCCGTCCTCGTAGGGTTTCCATTGTAACCGGGAGGAGGGGAGGGCGGGAAGGGGGAGGGAGGGAGGAGGGAGGTGTGGAGGGAGGAGGGGAGGGGAGGGAGGGGGGAGGGGAGGGAGGGGGGTAGGGGGGAGGGGAAGGGGGGAGGGAGGGGGACCTCCCCTTTTCCCAGTACTCCTCTTTCCCCGTTGGGCCGGTCCTCGTAGGGTTTCAATTGTAACCGGGAGGGGGGGAGGGAGGGTGGAAGGAGGGGGGAGAGGGATGGAAGGGTGGAGGGAGGGGGGGAGGGATTGGGGAGGGAGGGAAGGAGGGAGGGGGGAGTTAGGGGGGAGGGGGGAGGGAGTTGGGGAGGGAGGGGGAGGAGGGGGGGAGGGAGTGGGGATGGAGGTGGGAAGGAGGGGGGATGAAGGGGTTGAGGGGGGAAGGGGGACCTCCCCTTTTCCCAGTACCCCTCTTTCCCCGTTGGGCCCGTCCTCATAGGGTTTCCATTGTAACCGGGAGGGGGGAGGGAGGGAGGTGTGGAGGGAGGAGGGGAGGGGGAGGGAGGGGGGAGGGGAGGGGGGAAGGGGAGGGGGGAAGGGGGGAGGGAGTAGGGGGGAGGGGAGGGAGGGGGATCTCCCCTTTTCCCAGTACCCCTCTTTCCCCGTTGGGCCCGTCCCCGTAGGGTTTCCATTGTAACCGGGAAACACTTGCCCCGGTGGCCCACGAGCATAGGGGCCCAATGCTGATCTGTGTATGTTAAGTGACTTGCAATTAAAAAAAATACTTTAAAAAAAGATAAGTGCTTTTTAAGTGCTTGTTTTGAAACATTCGCGGTCACATAGTGCTTCTCACTGCGATCTGTTAGTGGTGCTTTTCGAAACAATGTAGCACCCATCTCAAACAAGCATTGGGAGGATGGGAGGGAGGGAAGGGGAGGGAGGGAGGAGAGAGGTGTGGAGGGATGGGGGAAGGGGAGGGGGGAACGGGGGGAAGGGGGAGGGAGAGGAGAGGAAGGGGGGATGGGATGGGGGAAGGGGGGAGGGAGGGGGACCTCCCCTTTTCCCAGTACCCCTCTTTCCCCGTTGGGCCCGTCCTCGTAGGGTTTCCATTGTAACCGGGAGGAGGGGAGGGAGGGAGGAGGGAGGTGTGGAGGGAGGAGGGGAGGGGGAAGGGGGAGGGAGAGGGTTAGGGGGGAGGGGGAGGGGAGGGGAGGGAGGGGGACCTCCCCTTTTCCCAGTACCCCTCTTTCCCCGTTGGGCCCGTCCCCGTAGGGTTTCCTTTGTAACCAGAAGGGGGGAGGGAGGGTGGAAGGAGGGGGGAGGGGGAGAGGGATGGAAGGGTGGAGGGAGGGGGGGAGGGATGGAGGGAAGGAGGGAGGGGGGGGAGTTAGGGGAGGAGGGGTGAGGGAGGTGGGGAGGGAGTTGGGGAGGAGGGGTGGAGGGAGTGGGGATGGAGGTGGGAAGGAGTGGGGAGGAAGGGGTTGAGGGGGGAAGGGGGGGGAGGGAGGGAATAGGGGCCCCATGCTGATCTGTGTATGTTAAGTGACTTGCACAACTTTAAAAAACTGGCAGTTGCCTTTCGCAACAATGTTGCAACAATCTCACACAAGCATTGTGACGTCACAAGCTGAAGATGTAAATTTAAAACCGAGCTGATCTCTCATTGGTGCACGGGTGCCATTGTGACATCACGCGCTGAAGCCCCTTCAAGAAAAGGGTTAGAAATGAAAATTAAACTTTAATATCTCTCTAGCTTTAAAAAGGTAGCTTCAATTTGAACGAAAGTACTTACAATAGTTGCCCATGTTAATGGTGAATATGGCGGTACAAAAATCGTAGCGCTTTGGTGTACCGTCAGGGAGGAGTAGGGTTTGTAAGTTATGGACAGAAACTCTTCGGAATCTTTGCGTACATACACATATACATACGGAATGTTGGACCGCAGAGTTTTAGTAGTATACTAGACCGAGTGGGCCCGTTGGGCCCGTCCTCGTAGGGTTTCCATTGTAACCGGGAGGGGAGGAAAGGGGGAGGGTTGGGGGAGGGAAGGGGGAGGGAGGAGGGGAGGGAGGGGGGGAGGGGAGGGGGGGTGGGGGGAGGGAGAGGGGAGGGAGGGGGATAGGGGGGAGGGAGGGGGAGAGGGGGGGATGGGAGGGGGGAGGGGAGGGGGGAAGGGAGGAGGGAAGGGAGGAGGGAAGGGGGGGAGGGAGAGGGGAGGGAGGTGGGTAGGGGGGAGGGAGGGAGGGGGACCTCCCCTTTTCCCAGTACCCCTCTTTCCCCGTTGGGCCCGTCCTCGTAGGGTTTCCATTGTAACCGTGAGGAGGGGAGGGCGGGTAGGGGGAGGGAGGGAGGAGGGAGGTGTGGAGGGAGGAGGGGAGGGGAGGGAGGGGGGAGGGGAGGGAGGGGGGTAGGGGGAGGGAGGGGGAGGGAGAGGGGATGGGGGAGGGGAGGGGGAAGGGGGGAGGGAGGGGGACCTCCCCTTTTCCCAGTACTCCTCTTTCCCCGTTGGGCCCGTCCCCGTAGGGTTTCCATTGTAACCGGGAGGGGGGGAGGGAGGGAGGAGGGAGGTGTGGAGGGAGGTGTGGAGGGAGGAGGGGAGGGGAGGGAGGGGGGAGGGGAGGGAGGGGGTAGGGGGGAGGGGGAGGGAGGGGGAGGGAGGGGGAGGGGGAGGGAGAGGGGAGGGGGGAGGGGAGGGAGAGGGGAGGGGGGAGGGGAGGAGGGAGGGGGGAGGGAGGGGACCTCCCCTTTTCCCAGTACCCCTCTTTCCCCGTTGGGCCCGTCCCCGTAGGGTTTCCATTGTAACCGGGAGGGGGGGAGGGAGGGTGGAAGGAGGGGGAGAGGGGTGGAAGGGTGGAGGGAGTGGGGGAGGGTCGGATGGAGGGAAGGAGGGAGGGAAGGAGGGAGGGGTGAGTTAGGGGCTGAGTGGTGATGGAGGTTGGGATTGAGGGGGGAGAGAGTGGGGATGGAGGTGGGAAGGAGGGGGGAGGAAGAGGTTGAGGGGGAAGTGGGACCTCCCCTTTTCCCAGTACCCCTTTTTCCCCCACCACCAAGCCCCCACCGCAACGACCCCTGTTGTCCCCCTACCCAGTCCCCATTTTCAGACCCCCCCATTCTCTTGGAATAAAAAAAAATACTTTTAAAAAAAAAGTGCTTTTTAATTGCTTGTTTTGAAACATTCGCGGTTAAGTGCTTTTTTAAAAAACATTCGCGGTTAAGTGCTGGTTTTGAAACATTCGCGGCTACTTAGTGCTTCTGTCAGTTGCTTTTCGAAACAATGTTGCAACCATCTCACACAAGCATTGGGAGGATGGGAGGGAGGGAAGGGGAGGGAGGGAGGAGGGAGGTGTGGAGGGAGGAGGGGAGGGAGGGGGGAAGGGGAGGGGGGGAAGGGGGCGGGAGAGGGGAGGGAGGGGGGATGGGATGGGGAAGGGGGGAGTGAGGGGGACCTCCCCTTTTCCCAGTACCCCTCTTTCCCCGTTGGGCCCGTCCTCGTAGGGTTTCCATTGTAACCGGGAGGAGGGGAGGGAGGGAAGGGGAGGGAGGGAGGAGGGAGGTGTGGAGGGAGGGGAGGGGGAGGGAGGGGGGAGGGGAGGGGGAAGGGGGGGAGGGGGGAGGGAGGGGGGGAGGGGGGTGAGGGGGGAGGGAGAGGGGTAGGGGGGGAGGGGAGGGGGAAGGGGAGGGAGGGGGACCTCCCCTTTTCCCAGTACCCCTCTTTCCCCGTTGGGCCCGTCCTCGTAGGGTTTCCATTGTAACCGGGAGGAGGGGAGGGAGGGAAGGGGGAGGGAGGTGTGGAGGGTGGAGGGGGAGGGAGGGGGGAGGGGAGGGGGGAAGGGGGGGAGGGAGGGGG